>NW_019393219.1:188204-204929 GCF_000648675.2 Cimex lectularius
CGAACCGCATTTGCTGCGAAGGTGGTTTCCTAAACAATTAAAACACCTTTTGAGGGATTTGACCGTTTCGTATTTGTTTTCGACAGTTTGTTGTTGAAATACGCGACAAGAGGGCAATGAATGTGGTGTTTGACATAGAGGGCATAAAGAAACGGAGGTCGGAGTCGTAATACCAGGCTTATCAACAAAGACGTTTTTCCGAGCTATCAAAACATGGGACTTTCTTGAATATTCTAATTTTTTCGGGGTTGCAGATTGGGAATAAGAGTTGGAGGTTTCCACATCCTTCACGTAAGCTTCATGGTTTCTACAAGGGTAATAAAATCAATGAGGTTTTTATGAGTGGGAATCGAGTTGACAGGAGTCGAGCTTTGAAACTTTCGTTGAGAAACAGGGTCTAGGTTGTGAAAACTTAGGTTGAAGAGTATAAAATCGGCCACGTCTGGTAAATTTAATGATTTAAGTGCGTTTACGGAATTGCAATGAACTTTAAGAAAATTTTGGTAACTCTTATAAGAGTTATCTTTTGCGGGAACAAAGTTGCGTATTTGATTGACGTAAAGATTAGCTAGCCTTGTTTTGTTTTGAAATCGATCAATGAGACAATCATATGCGAGCTTATAATTTTCAGGAGCGATTTTGAAATTAGAAATTACTGCGGCCGCATCGCCCTTTAAGTGAGTGCGAAGGTGCGCGAATTTTTGTGCGTCGGATAAAGCGGGGTTTTTATGAACAGATACCTCGAATAAAGCATGAAAATCATCCCATTCCGAGATGTTTCCATCAAAATTTGGTATAGACAGGGGCTTTAAAAGAGTGACCGTGGAAGAATCGTTAGGACTTTCTGTTTTAATCTCTTGTCCGGAAAACTGAGGAACGCTTTTAATTGTTGTGTGGTATTTGCCACGAGCTGAAAAAAATAGATCGGCGAATGATTGTTGAACGACACAAGTAGGAAGGGCCAACGTTTCGTCGGTTAACGCACAATTGTATTCAATTATTTCGTCCTGAATGGCCTCAAATTTTTCTTCGATTTTTATTAATTGTTCGTACTGCGGTTGAAAGGAGACATAATTGTCACTCGAAATCTCTTTGAAATTGTCGGCGATTTTTGTGAGAGAGGCATAAAGATTTTCTCTTTTTTTCTTGAGATAATTCAACCGTTTTACAATCGCATCCGCCATTGTAAAATTAAATTGAAAATAAATAAATGAATTTAAAACGAATGTAATTGAAATAAAATAAAACTTGTCGTGGAAGAGGTGAATGCCCTTGCTCCGATCAGCTGTCGGGTCGTGGACCAAGTGAAGAGGGGAAGAAATGATAAGAGGATGAGAACACCTGGAGGGAGAGCTTCGCAGAGGTAGGACACGAACAAAGCCGATTTTTCGCGAAGTCACGAAATTACTTGAACGAAACGTGGGGACAAAAATCGAGTAAAAACCGTTAAAAATGGGTATTTTGTGAAAATTGAAATTTTTTTTTAAATTTTTTATCTAGGGCCGGAGTGACCAATGTTCGGGCTGGTCTTAATTAAAATAAAACAAATAAACGGAGGCGTGACGAGTAAAGTAAAATAAAATAAAATGAAACGGAGGCTTGACGAATGAAACAAAATAAAAATAAAATAAAATAAAAAAAATTTACCTTGGAGTGGACTGTATGAAATATACCTCCTGGTGCGTCGTTGGAATCACCTTCGGCGTCACCGAGCTTGGATTCAGCGTCGGAGAAACCTGTTGAAACTACCAGAAAGTGCGGAGGCGTAGCGAAGGAAAAGTAAAACATAAAATGAGAATACTCCTGCTGTATACGAAGGTAAAAAAAAAAAGAAAACGAGGGTTGACTTTGAGGAGAGACAAAAATGAGGTTAGGCGAATTGGCGAGGTCCGACCAAGCGTGTTCGGCGGTTTGTAACGTACTACTACGCGTGACGTCGACAGGGCCGACGCAACGCACCTTTTAATCCCCTTCGGGTCTGATGACGAGTTGTGACACAACAAAGTTGAATAATGAAAATTTAAATACTCTTTTATTTTTAAGAAAGAAGAAAATAAAATGTGCCCGGTGCGAACACGAGTCTTTTTTGTATAATTTGAATTACTTTCATTATTTTTAAAAAGTTTCGAAATTTTCCTAATTATTTTTTACCATTAGTAATCCAAAAATTACAATTAAACGCGCATGAATTGAAGACTTACCTTAGAGAAATTAAGTACATGTATTTACGGCTGATTAATAAGAGCAAGTTTTCTGTAAGCGTCAAATCTGTCAGTATTTACAGAATCAAGAAAATCTTTCCTAAACTTTAGAGAAGAATTTTCGAACGTCAAAAATGTTGTCTTCTAAGTGATTTTATGCTTTGTTTGCTTAGGGTTATTTTAAGAAAACAAATCACTCATACAGAGCTTTTATTGCTTTTTCTATTGGTATATTCAAAATTACAGTTTTTATTGAGATGAATAAAAGTATAATAGGATACTACGGACTTTTTGGAATAAAATTGAGACTCAGACTTCGAACGGTAAGGAATTTTTAGTCTACCTTGACATATAATATAAGTATTTACGCATATTCACAAGAAGCCTTGTTTATTTATTTAATTACAACTTCATATTGCAATGTGTCTTGCAAAGATTACCGGGTAAAGTAGAATTTGACAAGTTTTTGATAAAGTGATTCGATTGTTCGCTAGTTTCAAACGAATTGATGTTGTTCGATTTAACAAATAAAATATTACAATTAATTGGTCAAGCAGACAACGAAATTAGTGAATTTAATGTTTAAAATGAAGTATACTTTACTAAAAGCTCTCCGTGGCCATTTCATTTATCGTCGAGAATCCAATCCGATTACATGACATTTGAAAAATGGCAAAAAGGAGGGAAAATTCAAAAGGTGGGGTTGAGATGGGAAGTTAGTGTCCGAGTGGATCGAGGTCACGATAGCTCAAGTGGTAGAGCAGCGGCGTATCTTGCCGAAGATCGTGGGTTCGAATCCCGCTCATGCCATTAACTTTTTATCAACTAAAAACCTTAATTAATTGTAATAATCTATATAGTTTCGGAAACTGGAATTACAAATAATCTGAAAAAATTAAACCCTTGACCCCAATTGTTTATATAATTTGTTTTTCCCCATTTATTTATGAATTATTTGATGTTATGTTTTTGGTATTTAAAAAAAAGGATAAACGTTTATTGTTTTTATCACTAATTTGATTTTTTCTATCTAAAGTTATAATTAACGAATGTTGATAAAAAGTTGTATAGAACCCATAAGATTTCGTGGTCCGATTGACCAAATAACCTTTTTCAATTAATTAATCTTTATGTAAGGTGTTGGTTGAGGTAAAAAGTCAGCGTCACGTTTGGGACGTTGGAACGACACAGTTGCATATTGGGATGATTTCAATTAATTAAATTATAACTTTTAATCAGAGTGCTCATGAATTTTTAAGAATTTTTTAAATTTTTAACTTCAGTAATATATAAACATATACTTTATATTGAGAGTAAAACGAAATAAAAAAGATCAGTTTTTTTATTTGATCTTCTTTGGAGATGTATAATGCCTCAAGTTGTGTAGAAAAAGGGGTGTTTTCCTGACAATGTCGGACAATGTTTTTGTCGGCCTTGTTGGATTGCATTTTTGTTGGCTGTCTATTTGGTTAATAATCAGTAAAAATGAAATTCAACACGATCTACGAAAATGAAAAGAAGAATCATGGTAAAGTTGCGCGAACTTTTTCTCCGATATTTTATACAATATTTTTCTGAAGAAGGCACCAATCGAGTTGAAACATCGGGAAATACAATGGCAATTACAACTAGACTTTTCGACTAACAATCAAGAAATGCAACATGTCTTACAAAAACTAAAACAACATATTTTAGTACTAATGTATATTACTGCTTCATGTACATCACTATGAAAATTAAATAGAGGGGTTTAATTAATTGATACATTTATATCTATTAGTGGTCATGAGGGATAGTTTCTAATGTTTCCATTTTTACATAAAGTAAATTATTTGTATATTATTGTTGTAAATGCTACAACTTTGTATGGTAAAGGTAATATGAAGTTCATTAATTAAATGCAAAAGCTTTGAGGAAACTATGATCAAACGAGCAAGTCTTGTTTAACCTTTCCGGTGAACACTTGGAATTCTTGAGTATACCGCCCACTTTTAATTATTAAAGTCTAGAAACAAAAAACTTTTTTTAATAGAAAATATGCCGTTAATTTTTCCTGCTGGTTGGAACGCGATGGAAATATTTTTCATTTATTACAATTACGACCTAACGCAGGCTATTCCAGGATGTTTTTGCTTTAAAAAAATAATTTTGACGTTTCACAAGAGGAACCAATTACAAGGTAAATTAATTCGGGCAAGAATTTCCGGCAGGGCTGAAAGGTCAATAAGGTTTTTTTGCAGATTGCCAAAGGTGGAGAAACCTAGAAACGCGCTTAATGTAATCGAACGGAATTGCTTTCCAGCGGACAAGTTATCGTCCGATCGGTTTATCCCAGAGTCTGAAGAGACGAATTTATCTCAACCAAATTTACAGGAATCGTTTCTCTCAAAACCGTTAAGTTATCACCAGCTTTATTGCAATTTCCTCGTGTTCACTTACTCTTTTGTAAATTTCAACGCCGAAGTAATTAAATCCATGAAATATTGGACATGTTCATTAAATTTTTATTTCGTTACGTTTGCTTTTGTTTTAGTCAAATGTCTAAAGTACCCGATCGATAATCCTAAGAAAAATCCTTGATGTTAGCTAGCCATACAGTTCCCACTAATTTCAAAAAACCAACCACCATAATTCATCATTACAGAAACTGTCATCTTATGTCCTTCGAAACCTCTTCGTTGACCATAGAGGCAATGTCCTCGTGAATTTCTATTCAGTGACACCAGTGATAATGACACAAGTCTTAATTAAACAACATTGTAGCGTGAATAAGTACAATGGGTCGTTTTTCTACTCGTGATTTGAACGGTATATTTCATTTCCTTTCTCCTCGTAGTGAGCTTCAAATAACAAAAAGTACACGCAATATCGGACAGTTGTAGACGAATTTTTAAATGATTTTCCCCTTTTCCATAAAATCGAACGTACAAACTACCTCCCTCCAAGATGACACAATAGTTGATATCATCATAGAAAAATGTTCAATTGGCTTACAACAGAGAAGTGAGGTAGATCCCGTATAGCGCAGTGGGTTTATTACAGACAATAGAGCAGATAGATAAATAATGTTTATTTTTATTTTTTGCCAAACCACCACTTCGTCGTTCCTGAGAGAAACCACATACCGGCTGACCAAGGCCGATTTATTAAAATTTAAATGTACGAAGGAAGTCAGTGTTACTTTGATCGTCTTTATAGGACCTTGATTTAAGAAGAGTTCATAAAGGAAGGCTTTTCGTGTAATTTCTAAATTTAAGCTTTTTGCCGAAATATCTCCCTTATTTGGTTCCCCCTTTTCAGCGAAATAGGAAAATAACCCGCTACATCCTTCCATTTAATCTGTATAAGCCATGATAAATAAGTTAATTTCGGAATTCTAGCTAGAACTTCTTGCTATTTTGAACTGTAAAGATACTACTGAAACGCCCAAAGGCCTGTCAAAATTTGGTTTATCCAGTAATATGAGAAGAAGACCAAGGCTACCGT
This sequence comes from Cimex lectularius, assembly GCF_000648675.2. Lineage (NCBI taxonomy): Eukaryota > Metazoa > Arthropoda > Insecta > Hemiptera > Cimicidae > Cimex > Cimex lectularius. The sequence goes on from NW_019393219.1 coordinate 193,892, forward strand.
TTTCTCAACATTTGGAAAAGATTCTTAGATAAATCTACTTATTGAACTATTTTGCCATCTACCGTAGGAATCAATGAATATTTTTGATTTAAGGAAAACTTTCGCTGCTCTAAGTGTCGCGTTTCTGAGCCATTCCGTTTTTTGCACTACTAAATCATCACGTCTAACGTCCACACCCCCTTTTTTGGGTATAGGTACTTTTGCCTGCATCTAATAATTAATTTAATCCTTTTTTGTCTATCTTACAATGGCATAAAATTAAAACTTTATTGGCATATCCTGAAATAAGAAACACACTACCCAGAAAACACGACCGAACGGCTTTTGCACGAAAAAAATGGCCAACTTTGGAAATGCATATTTTCTCAGCCTTTTAAGCCACAGACCTGCTTCTAAAAAATGAAGCCTAGCGCAGCTCTATGACATAAAAGGCTGAAAAAATACGCATTTCCAATATTGGCCAATTTTTCCTGCAAAAAAACCAGGTGGTTTTTATTGATGGGCAGTTATTCTACTTTTAATCGTCTGTGTAAGCCTTTAATTTGAACAAAAGGCGCGTAAGTTATGAGTTTTTAAGTGGAACACCGGGCAACGGTAAAACATTGTCCCAGTGAATCCAGACAAAAAATGTTTATTCTCTATTCCTTTCAAAATTTGTATTTAAAGGTGGTAAAAGGTTAAAAATTCAGTATCTTTTGTTTAAATCTGTTTTGTACTTTATGTAAATAATAAAATATGCAAAACCATAAATAAAACCTTGAACCAGAAACCTATAAATTGAACTATCTTCCATCTGTAAAATAAGAAGTGACAATAAGAAAAACAACGTATAAAAGCTTATAATATAACAAATATGACGCCTTCCAATGCGACGTATTGTTTTGACAATCACAAAATAGGGACAGCTATGAAAAAATGTACCGAACTCTAACAAACTTTAAAAATATTCAGAAACCTAAAAACTTCACAAACCTGGGCCTCCCGAAATAGGAGCCAAAAAGAAAATTTCTTAAAATATTTTATTGATTTCATTCTAACTTTCCGCGTTTATAAATACATGAAATCAAAGCAGTGTTGACAAAGGCTGAACGTAGACATATTCCCATTTCCAGCGGTTGTGATACAGTACAAATATATACTCATAATTAACAATGGCCGTGATAACTTTATCATAGGACGAAAGCATGGCAGAAAAATAGAATTTGCTTTTAATTAAAACCATACCCTGATGAAGATAATCCAAGAGTCAAAAAGTGGTCGATACATCTAGCAGTTAAAACAGAAACTTTATTAATTTTTATAACTAATGTTTATGTAATGTCCTAATATGTACGGGAATTTATGATATATTTTATGAAACCAATAACGTAATTAAACTACTAAAGAAAATTATTTTCTCATTCCTTTAGTTATTTTTATTCAATCCTATTAGAACAGAGAAAGATTGTTTTCAATTTGACTTTTCCTTATCGCCTGTAACGAATGGATGATTAATATTAACAAGTAAATAGTAAATCTACGTCTTTTCCTTTTCCCTCTGCCTTCCGAAGAAACGTTCACGGAAATCGAATGTCCGTTATTCCAGCTTTAATATTAAAGGAAGACTCTCCTGAAATTGAAAGTAGGATTGCGTGAAATCTGCCAATAAAACCATTTTATTCCATTTGATCTGGTGTAAAAGGGTATGGAGAGTTATGAATGTGTCGTTTGTTCATCAGGAACATCGATAATTTGAATTCATTTGCAAAGAAAAATAGTTACACTAATTACAGAAAAATGAAAAATTATAGACGTTGATTTTGCATAAAATATTTTATTTACTGATTGACGAGTATAGTGAACATTCACAGGATTATTCGGAGATCGTGAATTGCGGTCAGTTTTAGAAAAACATTTTCTTTATAGTGCCAACGTTTCGATCTTTATTGAGATCATCTTCAGGGCCTAGGATTATCACATTTGATTTACAAATACATATAGGATGTGGAAAAAATGAATTTACACAATGCAAGAAAATTGTAGATTTAAAAAAATTAATTTGTACAATGCTAGAAAATTTTAAATAAAAAAAACGAATTTGTACAATGCTAGAAAATTATAGATTAAAAAAATGAATTTATACAATGCTAGACAATTTTTTGATTAAAATAATGAATTTTCACAATGCTAGAAAATTATAGATTCAATCAAAGTATTTGTTTTCCGTGTAGATTTGTCATTCTTGTGTGTCGTGTTGAGAGTGCCAGTGAGATATTGCTGTTTTATGTATATATACGTTGGATTTTGGAGGGGTGGGGAAGGAAGACGGGATAGAAAGACATTTTTGTATGAGGAGTCGGCTTCTTCGAGGTAGAAATATAAATCCCATGCCCTGAAGATGATCTCATTAAAGATCGAAACGTTGGCACGATAAAGAAAATGTTTTTCTAAAACCTACGTCACACCAGACAGCATCTCACGATCTCCGAATAATCATTGACTAACGGTCATTAAACACCACACAATTCACAGGTAATACTAATTCATGAATAAAGTTTATTTCTTTGATGTATTTCTTATGGAAACAATGCAATGACGTGAAAATTTATAGAAGGGTAAACACTACACAAAATGAGTAGTAGATTTAATCTATAACACTATCAGTAGCACTGTTTTGTTAGACAAATTGCATTACTATTAACTAATTTAGGAGTGATTATGATCCTTTATTTTACCTATCTCTCCCCCTATCCCAGCAATTATAAATTAATTCCAACCTTAGAGCGACTGTGTCAACAAAATGTCGTACAAATTAATTTTCTGCCATCACACTCCACTCCTGTCCCGTCTAATCTACCAATTAACCAGAAAGGCCCGAGTTGTGCTAGCGAAATTGTAATTTAATGGGGTATTCACACTTTTTCAGCTAAAACGATTTAACGTATAAACGCTAAAGAAAAAATATAGATAAACAGTAAAGGCGTTTAATTGTTTCTAAACCCCTAACTTTAAGCTAATGTCAATTTTTACGGTATTTCGATTACTAAAATTTATTCAATTCATCAGTTTTCGTGGTCCGCTTGACCAATTAACCAATATCTTTCAATTAATTAAGGTTTTTAGAAGAGATAGAAAGTCAATGTTATGAGCGGGATTCGAACCCACGATCTTCGGCTAAATACGCCGCTGCTCTACCACTGAGCTCTCATGACCTCGGTCCACTCGGACGCTCACTTCCCATCTCAACCCCACATTTAGAATTTTCCCTCCTTTTTGCCATTTTTCAAATGTCGTGTAATCTATTTGATTCTGGTAGATCGAGGTCACGATAGCTTAAGTGGTAGAGCAGCGGCGTATCTAGCCGAAGATCGTCGGTTCGAATCCCACTCGTGGCACTGACTTTTTTATCTTAACTAAAAACCTTAATTAATTGAAAGCTAAAATTTATTTTATTTTATTGATATCTGGGTAAGAGGAAATGTTAGAATTGTCCAACAGTAAAAACTTATATAAATTATGTTAAAAATTATACATACAAATAATCAAGTATAAGGAAATACTCCATCTTATTTTTGCATACTTCAAGCTAGGCCCTTTTTTTTTTTTTTTTTTTTTTTTTTTTTTTTTTTTTTTTTTTTTTTTTTTTTTTTTTTTTTTTTTTTTTTTTTTTTTACTTGCGAACTTTTTTTGACTTAGCGTTATTTCGTAATGCCTGGTCTGTTAAACAGGATGAAATTGTGAACTCCTTTCAAATAATTTCGACAGGATCACATCCTATTCTCCAATACACTATTGCGATAGCTGCCAGTCTGATAAGTAGATTATTGAGCTGGTTGGACTTATCGCAAGTTTAGGGTAGGTGTCTATTCAAAATTAGTTTTTTCTTAAACAATACAGACTATTAAGTATTTCATCTCATTCACTACTTTTCGACGTGTACTGGATACATTTTATTTTGTTCTTCCCATTTCTCTAAGTCAATTTGAAATTAGTCTATAGTTTAATTATGGGTTATGTAATTAAAAAACGAGTAAAAATCTATTTGTGGTGCATTTTTTTTGTCTTGTTTTTGTATTGTCTCTGCTTCTCCGAAAGGGCTCATTACTTGCCCCTGATATAATAGTGTGACCTTGATTAATGTATTTGTCTCCCGTTCTCATATCCCTTACACTATTGAGTGTCAGTGCAAAATTGTTTGCCAGGTAGGTAACAATGATTGCTATTTTAAAGAAAAAGTATTTAGGTGCGTTTGTCCTCTCTCCTTGTCTTCCATTTTCGTGCCATGCTTTGATACTTTGAAGGTGTTTCTGAATATTGGCAGTGAGTAGTAAGTCGTATATGATTCGGATTAATAGATTCGTCTGCACATGTTGGCAGGGGGGAGAAGAAAAAGCAGTTTAAATACGGTACAAGATAGGATCAAGGATGTTCCCTCGTGAGACGCCGGCTTGTATTGCCGTTATTGCCGACAACGCACTACACTCTGAAGCATCGTTCGGTAATGTAGTATTCAGTGTTAGTTAATAAGGATTGGGTAAGAATTGTTTTAGTTTGTACAGAACTGCTTTTGTTTGTTTACAGAAATGCAAAATTATAAGATAGTTTATTTGTATAAGTTCGAAGAGTTGTTCCTTAACTCGAATTTCTTTAAATTTACAACACGTTACAGTATGATTCCTTTTATTTACCAAGAAACGTCATGAAACGCATTTATATATTAACATTAACATAGATAACATTAACATATAAAGTTTAGAAAAACAATCAATTCAAATATTCATAAATAGATGTTTGCGTGGGATGCTCAGTTGTTTGTTCATGAGATGCTGTAACTGACGCAAACAAACAATATTGGCCATATCGGAAGGACCCTTACAAAAGGGATCGTTACATATTCTATACCTTGGTATAAACAGGGCCTAACTTAAATATGATCGGCTAAGATTGATAGCCGCATCAGGATAAACAATGCCCTTCGCACTTCACTCAGATTAAATTAATCCTGTTTGTCCTGGCGACAGTGAGTCAGAAAGTTTTGTTTTTCCTATGACAGGTATTAATTTTACCTACTACACGTTTGCAGTCTTCCGGTCTGTCACGTATTTCAAAACTTCTCACAAGGTTCATGTTGGGATGTACTTCACATTGCAATCGGCTCTTTCAGTAAACATATGTAGACATTTAGAGATTTAGAACCCGAACGTTATAAAACAAGAAAGTTAATGGACGTTATTAGAAAAGAAATTACCTTTTCCCCTCTTTTAACGTTGAATAATTAAGGTTTTTATACCTTAGGATCTTTTTTTCTCAACGTTTAATCAACTTTGATACAAGAAATAACCAGACAAGGTGGACTGGGAAGGAACCAGCAGCCATTATTCATTAGAAATGTTACTAATTTTCAACTGAATTATTAAAATAACGATGCACAGCGTACTTGAAGTAAATAATCTGTGACAGTACATTGTTCATGTTTGATTTGTGTAAGAAATAGAAGAGAATATACGATGGTGAATCTGCCAAACAATTACAACAGTGGTAAAACTGGGTTTGTAAGCTCTTCGAATTGCCAATATTTTGTCCCTTGTGTCACGGTTTGTTTTTGCAGATTCCTTTGGTCTCTCGTCAGGGTACGACATTTCAGATTTTAATGGTGAATGTAAAACATAAACCAGATTACAGAGGGTTATCTAAATATTTATAATTTTACGTCTTATTCTTTTTTATCACTATTACTCACACATGCTTATTCTATAAATGCATACGTCATTATATTAATATTAGTTATTTTCTTCTATTCCTCCTATCTGTTAATCTCTCTCTCTCTCTCTCACTCTCTCTCTCTCTCTCTCTCTCTCTCCCCCTCCTCTATCTATCTCTATTTATCTTTTCCTACTTGCCGTTGATTAAAATGAATTAAAGTTGTCATCGAACAAATTCTGCGTCTTTAAATAAAATCGTTTTTTATTCACTGGTTCCCACGCTTTTTCCTTTTTTTTTCCTTCATTTAATTTTCTAAAATGAAAAAAAAAAGTTTTACAATCTTATAAATGATTATTTCATCAATGCTTCCTTCCACATGGAAACGAAAAGATGTAGACATTTTTGCCATGATAATGTTATTTGGGGAACGGTGAAATTTTAATAAGCGATTAGACTCCTTCAGTTCAAATCCAACATTAAATGGTCTGTTAATACATCGTCTCTTAGAATTTATGAGGTATCTTCGTAGGGTCTTTGTGAAATAAATTTTTTTAGGGTTCGCCAAGTTTTAGGCGACTTATAACGCCATCTCAGGGCCTATTTATTGAAAAATAAACACATTAAGTAAATTACAGTGAGATATGTAACATTGTTTTCATAATAAATTATATTCTTTCTTAATGTATGAATTTTTTAACAAATTGGCACCGAGGATGGCGATATTAATTAATCTAATGTGAAATCAAAAATGTCTACTTTATCGCAAAGACCTTATGAAGATATAAATTCTAATGTGATTACTGTGAGGTCGATAAAAACTCCAACTTTAATTTACATTCTCTTGTTCATTTCTGCAGGAAATACGCTGAATAGAACAAAAGCACAAAGGACGGGTGTAACTGGAAGCGGAGCCGGGACGGTATTGTATGACCGGGTCCGAATTTGTCCCACGTTCTTGGCCAATTAACGTCCATTTGGGATTCGGTCCATCGGCAACTGCCGACAAGGATCGGATTATCCTGCCGGCCAATATCCAAAATAGGGGATTGTACGTGCCCAATTGGGAAACTTTCGTCTTAACAGTGGGTGAAGATGGAATGATCTTATCAGTCGTAAAACTAAAGCATGTTGGCTAACTTACTTAATAGGCTAATTTAAATCTGGAATAAGCTTACGTATTGAACCATCCACCCAATTTCGCTGAACACGCCTCCATATAATTTTAAAAAATAGTCATCAATGACAAAATCGATTTAAATATATACGAAAACCTACATTGTATTAATCCATATTGCTTAGTGGCATAATTGACCTTAATTATTCCAATTAATCATTTATTTTATCTCAGGTTTTTTGGTTGAGAATTGGATTGAAAAATTATTATCACGAACGGGATTTGAACCCACGACCTTCGGCTCAATACGCCGCTCCTCTAACCACTATGGGACCACCATAACTCAAATGATTTCCGCTTGTGTCACAAATTTTTCATCTCAACCAAAAAACTTACATAAAATGAATAATTAATTAGTACATTATATATATCAAAAAATGACAAAAGTTAAATTAAATATAAAACATTTACCCACATGAGTTTTTAGCAAATCGTGGAAGAAACGGAATTCTAAGTGGATTTTTAAGAAGAAAAAGAACAATAACTTTATTCTGCGACTGGTGTCCTCTAAGAATAATTTACATGAAATAAATAAAGGAAGTTCCTGCTATGAAGTTAAAAGTAAAAAAGACAGAAATCTTGGCACGATCTATACCGGTAAGGCAGGCCAGAAGAGAAAATTACGAGAATATTAAACAAAAATAACAAATGTTAACGTGAGGTCTCTGCTTGGAGGGAGAGGAGGTGATTATACAAGTGGGATTTAAAGGAGGAAAAGGAGGCAGCGTGACGAATAGAAAGGGGAAGGGAGTTCCAGAGTTTAGGGGCTCGGATCAGAAAGAATCTTTCGAAGGGATGGGTTGTATGTTGCGGAAGGATAAGGTCGATTGGGGTTGAGCGGGTCTTACGAGTGAGATGTGAGGAGTTTAATTGGAGGGATTGGATGATGTAAGGAGGACGACGAGTGTGGATGGACTGGAAAAGAAAGCAACCTAGGAAATGCTGTACACGGAAGGAAGGGAATAGCCAGGAAAGTTGGGAATACACCCCCGACACCCGGGATCCCCGTGGGGTGCCGTACACAAATCTTACGCAACAATTCATAATACGCTTCAATCGCGCGTTCTCCCCCTCCGAGAGACCACCGTATGACAAACAGCTATAATCGAAGAAGGGAAGTATAAGGGAAGATACAAGGAGTTTGCGGGTGGAGAAAGGTAAGAGAAGCCAGGACCGACGAAACAGGCTGAGGGAGGCAATGGAATGGCGGGAAATTTGGGAAATGTGAGAATGCCATGAAAGGTTTTGGCCAAAGACTACTCCTAGGTTTTTAACCGAAGAGCAGAAGGGATGGGATGGTTATTTAGGATGAGAGGTGGGATGCTGGGGAGGGCATTGTTTTCAGATTAGATAGATAGAATAGATTTCAGACCTAAAACAAAAATATTATCATTCTTTTAACAATAACAACGCTGAAACAATTTAAAAAACAATATTTACACATGAAATATAAATATAATAAATTAAAGGAGCCTCAATTACAGCGACATAGGATTTTTCTAAAGGAATTTAACAGGTATGCTTTTATACTCATTGAGAAAGCACCATCCATTTTTTTTATTTAAACGAATTTTCAAATATTTCGTTAAGGACGTAAAGTTATTATATCAGATAACAAGGATGCCATTAGTGCCGCCCCGTTGTATTTTTCTTCATTATTTTTTATAAAGACCTGACTACCCAGTGCCAAAGTGTTTATAAAACAACTTTGGTAAAAGACATTTAATTCAAAACCTCGCCGTAACCAAGATTTCTGTCGCTAAAATATATCTCAAAGAAGTACTTTCTTATAGAGTTTGATTTAATGAACCCTAACAGAGAGAAATCGGCTTAATTAACATACATGTGACTACATGTGTATGAGAGGGAAAGGAAGAAAGACAGAAGAGAGAAGAGACGTACAACCAGAATAAATGAATGAATAGTCATAGAGTGAAAAGAGAAGAGAAAAAAGATGATTGAGCTTGTATCTATGAGAAAAAGTGAAAGAAATCAAAATGAAGTGTGAATGAGAGTGGTTGAATAGAAGAAACGGCCGAAAAAGGAAGAGGGAAAAATTAAAGAAAAAAAAAGAAAAGTAAATAAAAACAAAAAACAGAAAGATATGTAAATGTAATTATATCAATTCGGAAACAATGGAATGATAGAGAGAGACAAAAATAATTACGCAAGAGGGTGGTAGAATTTATTTAATTGAGTAATAACTTGCTTAACATAAATATAACATGTTGTTAAAAGTTAATATAAATTCGAACGAAATCGTTCTTATACAGATATACATTAAATAAAGCTATATTAAATTAAATATCCAATTTATTTACAAAACTGACGAAAAATCATTCGGTTCCTCTTTCAACAACAATAGCTCGGATACCCTCCCGGGCATGAGGGTAAACTGGGTCCACATACATAACACACCCATACACCTACACTGACACAAGTACATTTACATTATATACACCTTAGGGCTACCGTCCCTAGGAAGGTTCTTGAGACGAACTCAAAGTCTCAAGTCCTGGGATTGGCGACCCAGTACGGACATAACTCCGCCACACCTAACACTTGGTGGAGTGAGGGCGGGATACTTGGACGGTGTTCGGTCTTCGTCATTATGTCACCACCAACACACAAGCCGATGCACGCGGCCAAGGGCCTCGGAACCCGAAGATAACAAACGCAAATCACCGTGCACATCACACCACACCAACAACACACAGTCCTCATCTGGAGGTGTCGGTCTCCCGGTCTGCTTGAGTGTCCATGAGTCCTGCAGCTGTGAGGGTACAGGAAGAAAACTGGGTTACGGCACTCCCGGGCCGCGAGGTAGTACAGGGACCCGAACCCCGGAATAGCCACCGGGGAGGCTGTCGTATCACCTCGTGTATAATGGCGTGATGCCTAGTACTGCCAGCTGGCGTCTGGATGGTTACCGTGCTGGGCATCGCGGCGGGCCCTCTCGAGGCCACACGGTTTGTGGGGCGCGTGGGGTATCGCTCGAGCGGGCCAAGGGACCGACCCCAAAGGCTGAGAACTGTACACACATGTCAAAATACATCCTTACAGACAAAACAGAATAAATGATGAAAATGAAAAAGAACGAAAATAATCTAGGAGTAAAAGTGCCTACTCCGCCTAACCCGGGCCCGACCAGCCCGACAACACCCCCTCCTATCACAACACCACCACCACTCCCAACTCCCTTCTCAATCCCACCGAAGGATTTGCTTCCCTCTACTTCCCAGACCACGTCCCCCAATCCACTGCAAACCCTTCAACCACCTCTCCTCAACCATCCACTCCTTCTCATACGTTGGAGGATGAAGGCTTCGTTCCTGTTGCTGGGAAAAGAAAAAGAATTCCCACCAACTCGCCAAAGAGTGCAACACGAACAGAGAATGTACCAGTGTCTCCTTTGTCACCGGCACAAAAAAAGAGAAAAGAAGTAATAGTAGAGAAGAAGGAAAAGAAAGAAAAGAAAAAGAATTCGCGAAGTGGTGCCTCGTCGCTGGGTCTCGGGATCATGAGAATTACTCCTCTCGCTGAGGCATACCAGACGAGGTACTATAATGTAGCAAGGAAAGAGGGAGATTTTAAATCCACATGCCCTTTCCATCTACACAAGGAAATAAAGAAGATTGGGAAAACAAACTCTATCACAAAAAGTAGAGATGGAAAAATATGCATAGGAGTGACTGGGAAAGAAATCGAGTCAAAACTGATGTCATTAAAGGCGCTTGCTGGACATGAGGTCGAGGTAACCCCTCATCAAAGGTTGAACACCTCCAGAGGGGTAGTAGTATGCCGTGACCTCATGAATAGCAGCGTCGATGACATCAAAGAAGGCCTAGAGGACCAGGGTGTTTTGGAGGTGAGGAGGATGAACACTCGCCGGAACGGACAAATTGTCCCTTCGGCGAGTCTAATCCTCACCTTCGACGCCCCGCGATGCCCAGACGAAATAAGAGCAGCGTTCTACAAACTGAAAGTCCGCCCTTATATCCCACCTCCGCAAAGGTGCTATCGTTGCCAGAAATTTGGTCATATCTCCCTGCGATGTAAATCCCCGCAGGAAGTGTGTGAGTGTGGGAGGGAAGCACACCCAAAAGAATCTGGGTGCTCAGACCCTCCCACTTGCGTGAACTGCGGGGGATGCCATACGGCTCGATCCGCCAGCTGCCCTGT
>NW_019393219.1:205105-208199 GCF_000648675.2 Cimex lectularius
CCCGGAATTCAAGCCCCGGGTGTGACGGTATCCCATATGAGATGCTTCGCCACCTTCCCCAGGGTGCGAAGCGGCGCTTGTTGGACTTGTTCAACAACATATGGGATTCGGGCTCTTACCCCGATCGTTGGCGAGAAGCGCTTATCATACCTATCCTTAAAGAGGGTAGGGATCCAGGCCTGGCTACGAGTTACAGACCGATTTCGTTGACAACCTGCTTGAGCAAAGTCCTGGAGTCTATGGTGAACGGTCGTTTGACCTGGCACCTGGAGACAAAGGGATTTTACAGCCAGTATCAGGCGGGATTCCGTAGGAATCGCTCTGCGGTGGATCATGCATGTCATCTCGAGGGCGACCTTCAGGACACGTTCTTGAACAGAGAGCACGCTCTGGCCGTGTTCTTCGACCTCGAGAAGGCGTATGATACGACTTGGAGATACGCGATACTACGGAAATGTCACGATGTCGGTCTAAGAGGCAAATTGCCGCGGTTCATCCGGGGTTTCCTAGAGAACCGTAGGTTTCGAGTCAGGCTGGGAACTGAGCTCTCTAGGGCATGTTCAGGAGAACGGTATCCCTCAGGGTTCGGTGATGAGCGTTGCGCTTTTCTTGGTGTCGGTGAACGGTATCGCTGACGGTGTCCCCCCGCAGATAAAGAAAATGCTCTTTATCGACGACCTCTGCTTCTACAATTCGGGTAAGGATCTGGCGGAGGATAAACGATGTGGCTGCGATTGCCGAGGAAACCGGGTTTACCTTTTCTTCTTCGAAAACGGTGTGTGTTCACTTTTGCAAATTGAGGAGGGCCCATAGCCCCCCTCAACTCTGCCTGAGGAGCACACCTGTGAGGTACGTGGAGAAGGTGCGGTTCCTCGGCCTCCTGTTCGATAAAAAGTTGAGATGGCAGGCACACATCGACGCCGTCGAGGTCCAGAGCAGGAAAGCCCTCTCACTGTTGAGATTTGTTGGTCGCTTTAGGTGGGGAGCGGACAGGGAGACTGCTAAAAAATTTTGAGTCTCTGCTTTGTTCCAGGATCTTTTATGGATGTATGGCTTATTCCTCGGCCCGAAAAACGCACCTGAGAAAGCTCGATAGGCTCTATTACCAGGGTCTCAGAGCAATCTCGGGGGCGTTCAGGACCAGCCCCTTGGCCAGTCTGTGCTTCGAGCTGGGGGTCTTGCCTCCCGAACTTCGGAGAGAGCAACTCACCGTCGGTTACGCGGCCGGGTTCTTGGCCAAGACGGAGCACTCCCTCGCTATGAAAATCCTCCACTGCCCGTACAGAGTAGTTTACGACAGGCTTCGCTCGCGGAAGCGACCCCTCGAGATCCGCTTCGGTGAGTCCTTAGGGAGGGCCGGATTGGCGCTGGGGACGGTGCTACGTGTGGGGCACCGCCCGACACCCCCCTGAACCCTTCCGGCCGTACTCGTCTGCGACGATCTGGCGAACTTGCCTAAATCGTGTACACCGCCATACCTGTGCAAGGCTAAGTTCCTTGAACTTAGTAATAGATACGCCGGTTTTCGTCTGATTTTTACAGACGCGTCCAAGACTGGCGATGGTGTGGCGTGTGCTGTCTAGGTCTAGGCTATACGCGACGGGTTCTCTGTGGACCCTCTCGTCGTGCTCTTGTTAGAGAAATACGCGGAGCTGGAGCCTCTTGGAAAAACGGTGGTTGTTGTCTGGATTCCCGGACACGTCGGCCTGGAGGGTAACGAACGCGCGGACGAGGCGGCGAAAGCCGGTACGTCTCACCCTCCGGATCGGATCATCGCGATCAGGCCCCCTGACGCTAAACACGCAGTTAAAAATATGATAAAAGAAAGATGGCAGCGTCAGTGGGCGGGGTCGTCGGAGAGGCTCTTACGAGTCAAGAGCACGACCGGAAGATGGCCCTCAGAGAATCTGTGCAGGAGTCGAGTGATCGTCCTCACACGACTGAGGATTGGTCATACTCGGTTGACACATGGACACCTGCTTTTGGGCCAAAGCCCGCGCAGGTGCCCCTTATGCAGAGAAAGGTTGCTCGATGTGTCCCACATAATAGAGGCGTGTCATGCCTTGGCTCCATACAGAGAGCGTGTAGGCATGCCGCCGGATTTAAGAAGGGTTCTCGAGCACGGTAGCAAGTTTCAGAGTCCCCTGTTCCGCTTTTTAGAGGAAATTGGGGTTTTTCATTGTATATAGTATGTCTTATGTGTTGTGTCTATATGTTTTGTCTGAGTGCATGTATTTATTAGCGTGAATGGTGAGGGGTGAGGGTGAAATATAACGCCATCATCGCCCCTCGAACGATGAAAGCGAGTGAGTGTGTGTTCGGGGTCGATGGCGGAATATTTATAAAAGTACCCCATCGACCCCAATCTAGTTTAGTTTAAGTGTAGGTCGGTGGAGGAATATCAAGTACTCCACCGACCAAACGGAATGTGTGAACTGTATGGATGTATTTAAGTGTATACATGTATTTATTTGTATGAATGTAGTGTTTGAACGGGTATAGAATATAAAATATAGACTTAGGGGGGGGGGCTGAAATGACCTAGATGTCGGAAGCCCCAGCAAAAAATAAAAATAAAAATAAAAAGAAATAAAAAAATAAAAATAGCTCGGATACCATCCTCGTCCAATGCACAAATTGTGGTTGAGTAAAGATGGTATATGAATAGGCATTCAAAAATATGGAGGGAAAAGTCTACAAAAATGTGGTAGATTAAACAACAAATAGGTATATAGATAGATATATATGAAGAGAGAGAGTATGAATGAGGGAAGTAAAGAGAAATATAATGTATTTGAAAAATAAAGAGAGAGAGTGTGTGAGTGAGTAAGAGAGTGTGAGTATGAGCAAGAGAAAGAGAAAATTATACTGTTAGTTGCAATAATATAAATACACAAAAATAAACATAAAAAAGCAGAACGAGATGAAAATTTAGTTCAATCCATTATTTGATCTATGTTCTATCTATGAAACATACACATAAAGTAAGTTTGACTAAAAAAACAGTGGAATGAGAAAAAGAGAACGTCAACAAAAAGGATAAAGGAAAAAGGTGTAAACGAGAGGGCGGTAAATATATATACACTTATATATA
>NW_019393220.1:0-3409 GCF_000648675.2 Cimex lectularius
ATAGATAGATAGATGGGAATGAGAATGGAAAAAAGGAAAGGGAAGGAGAAAGTGAGAATGAAAGATAGGAAAGATAGAAAGATTGAGAGAATGAGTGAGTGAGTGGAAGAGAGTGAGAAAGGAAGAAAGATAGGAAAAGAGAGAGGGAATTTTATTTATAAAATCTCAAAAAATCTTGTCTCATGAACCTTTCTTACATTTAATGAGCATTTGTACATATAAATAAAGTTGACATAATTCAAAATACAACGTATAACGGTTTTGTGTATTGTTATTATGTCAAGGAAAATAGTCAAAATTTTGTATTTTAACAAATCATCAATTTTTAAAATGGATAAATTACAGTATTTGTCATAAATTCTAGAATGAAAGTGTAGAGTACAGATATAGTGAATACACATATTTATAGTAACATGTAACTTATGGAGATTTTTACTACAAAGATTAGAAATTACTGCAAGGCCATAAGTTATATTTAGAAGCATTAGTGCATTAAATTAAAAAGCTTTACTTAATGGATGAATTATTAATATTACATTTGTTTTAAATATGCAATGGAATGTATTCTGAATATGTCTAACCAAGTTAAACATTTACCTAATACAAAGTCAAGATTTTTTATTTCGTTGTTTAAAATTAATATACTGTCATCTATTTTGATTTCTATAGTATTATCTTTCTTTAAATTTGCAAACTGTTTGTGATGTCATAATAAAGAAGAGAAAGAGAAAAGAAAGAGAGAAAGAGAGAGAGAGAGAATATTTACAACAATAGAAGAGAAAGTATATACACACATGGACAAAGTCCGTCTGGAGGAGGTCGTTGCTGAAAGAAAAAGAAATGTATAATGACGACTTAATATAAATGTTGGTTGCTACTAAAAGTTGTAACAATAAAAAGAACTAAAATTAAAAAACCATAAACTAATATGAAAATTAACTTACACTAAAGGATGAAATAAAAATTAATAAGAATAAAGGAATAAAAAATGAACCGAAAAATGTGAAGAAAAAAAGAAAAAGAAAATATAAGATCAACATTGGTTATGAATAAAACCGATAACGATACAAATAAGTAAAATATGGAAAATGACTTACATTGGAATAAATTGAATTAACAGAAAAATTTAGCAAATTATAAGAAATAACCAACTAATCCTTATTTAAAAAATAAAAACATCTATGAGAAAATAAAAATCATTAAATTAAAAATTAAATTCCCGAACTAATTCATATACGTAATTTCAGGCGTGACGGGCATATAAAATTTTTTAGAAATCGTAAAAAATTATACATATTAGACACTAGTTTTTTTTATATGCATATTAAGTTACATTATTTTACATTACATCAGTTCTTTTGGGTTTTTTGTACCATTCAAGTACTTAATAAGTTTTTCTAGACAAATAGAAACAGCACAAATGGAGTCGACGTTTTTCATCCAGGAATGAACACAGCTAGAAAATGAGTAATAAATATTTTCTGTTGCACCTGAGTTGCAAAGAGAGCAAATTCTTGAACCTCCCTAAACCACTGGAGCCGAATTCAGATGTAATAACTCGCACCGCATTTTAAATAGCCAACCCTAATCATTTATGGAGTAACCGTTTAAATTATCGGATAAGGCATCAGAATGATTAAGTTCTTTACAAATCAATAAATGTGTAGATGAAAAACTTTTCAAATGGGAAATCTCACTATGAATTTTGGAAATTTTATTTATGAGAAGAGAGCAGTGAGATTCTCACTGTAAAATACATATTTTGAAAAAGAAGGAGAAAATATTATTTCATATTTCCGGAACAGCGTATGCCAGTGAGCTAATCAAGAAAGTTATCTTTTCAATAATTAAGATGGCCATTAACATGGAGAGATTTACAACTGAAGACGTAAGGGTTTTAAAAACAAACAAAAAGTGTAACTTCAAGGTGTAAATAAAAAGGTGTTCACATGAGGTTTCTATATAAATTAAATAATTTGGTAGGGGCGTCGGTGGCCGCAATGGTTTAGGCGTTGACACGGCGCTCATCACTTTAAGGTAAATGTCCCAGGTTCGAATCCAGCAGCCCTGATTCAAAACCGACATACCTACAAATGGGCTACAAACCGGCACCCCGAGGGTTAATATGACCTCTGCTGTTGCAAACCATGCATAAGAAAATAATAAAAGTAAAATAATAAAGTAATAATAATAATTTGGAGTAGCTACTGGTAGGCGAAAGACTTTCCGAACTAAAAAGTGTTTTACCTTTTCAAAGGTGTCAAATTGTTTGTAACCCCAAACCTAACATCGATAACACAATATCGTGCGACACACTCCAGTAAATACTCTAAATTTCACTCTCTTGCGATATAAGTCGATGCCAGGATTTATTTATTGCCAAATATGGATTAGACGCTTTGAATGCCAGGTGCCTGGAACAAACAAGACCTGGAGTGGGATTAAACCCATATATTATTAGTGGTTTACCACTTCGATAATCTCCCCTTTAAGCTGCCAACATTCCGATCATTCCAACTTACCCCCACTTCTGAATACTTTGATGTTAGATTTCTTCAAATTGACTCTTAATGCCTATTGTGCACAATGTGATTCGAAGAGATTTATGTTTCTTTGAAGGCCCGCTACATATCTGCTAGAATGGCAATTTCATCTGTGTACATCAGTGTTTCTATAACATTACCACCCATTCGGCAACCACATTCTAGAATGGATGGAAGAACGACAACAAAAATTGAAAAATCAAGGGCCTTAGCAACCTTGTTTTACCCCATTATGAACGTTGAAAAATCCGGACATCTCTTCTTGACCTCGCACACAAGAAGCAGACCCTGAAAAAAAACTTTTTTTGTATGTGTGTAGTTTTTTGACAGTTTGGGGCTTCCGAGTAAGTCTTTTGTCTATTTAAAATCCCAAGTATCAGAAGATTGAGATTGGAAGAGGTAGCGAAGGTTGAAGCTTATTTGCTGAGATTTGGTTTAGTTGAGTCTGAGCCTCCATTTCTTGGACTATCCTTCCAGACACAAGGTCCTGGAACGTTTAATTTTCTAACTCGAAAATACAATCTTTTGTCTAGCAATTTATTTGGCAATACCTTTAAATGAATTAAATACTCACTTATATTGAATCATTATTTTAGTCTGTTAGCTCGTTTTTGAAGAAAACAATATTTATTATTGTTCCCTTATTATACTTCATTTAAGCATAGATAGTTAAAAAAAACTTAAGGGACAGGAGAGAAAGAGAGGGGGCGAAAGAGAGAGAGAGAGAAGGAGAAAGAAAGAAAGAGAGATAGAAGACTGAGAAAGAGAGGGTGGATAAGAGTGTAGGAAGGATAGAAAAACAAATAAATCTAGAAAAGAAGAGAGTGAAAGGGTTATTTGACAGAAAGAAAGTAAAACAAGGGGGG
>NW_019393221.1:0-3397 GCF_000648675.2 Cimex lectularius
AGCAAATTTAGCGTTCTTTCAAATGGTGTAATTTGATTTGTTGTTGTCTCAACATTTTGGAAGTTGTAAGCGTTTTTATGTGGTAAGGTAGTGAAAAGTTGAAAAAACCTAAATTGACGATTATTTTCAAATAGAGAACTTTCAGAAAATTTTCTCCTGGGCATTTTTTGCTCCAAACGAAGAGTAGAATCGATTCCCTGAGTTTCGTAAGAAGGAACTGGGACACCCGGTAGAGTGCCTGGCTGCTCACCTTCCTCTTCATTGGGCTTCCTAGTGACTAGATGTGGTAACACAAAGCAAAAAAAGAAAGTAAAAAAAATGACAGCACATTCTCCTGACATGAATCCACTGAAATACTTATGGGACATGATAAAGAGAGGGGTTTTATTCGCCAGTTATTCTTTGGTTTATTTTTTATTTGGTAAACACATATATTTATTAATTATTTGGCTTTCATAAAATTAAACAAGTGTTTGAACAGTTTCAAAATGCTTTGGGTGAAGAATGGGATTTTGTTTTACACAAAATCCAATCACTTATTTACTCGATGCCTAAGAGACTTAAGGCCCTCTGCAAGGCGAGTAGTATGTATTATTAAGAGCAAAACAAAGTAATAAATTGTTAGCTAAACTTTAATTCATCACTAAATGACTTTACTCATTTTTTTAATGAATTTTATTTCAAACCATAAAATTAAATCATTTTTATTAAAACATATGAATTTCTGATCTCATTTTATTTGGTTTTCATTAAATTAAGAAATTAATATAATCATGAAAATATATACCTATAGTTTAAAATAAACAACAAAGTGTCTGGTTTTTTGCCTCTGAGTGTATTTATTACCATATATATAAAACAATACTTTTTCTAATTTTATGAATTTTATTATAAGTGTATAAAACACTATTTCTTGAGGGGAGTCATTATTGTTCTTCCAACTTTATACAAGGTCAAGTCCTTGGTGAGGAGGTCCCAGGCCATATCCACTTTATATGGAATTATAGGGATGAATTATATTGGATGGATTGGGCTAGTGCAAGTGTGTGGAGAGTTTATCACGGAACTCAGAAAATTTGGTGGGATTAATTTATTTACAAAAGGTATTTTAAGGTCGTTGTGTAGAGTGGTATTAGAGACAGAATAGGGAGTGTTGATATAATTATGAAGACTTTGGAATGGAAGGACTGAATTTGTTGGATATTGATAGGTTTAGAGGTGACCGACATTTCTAATCCATATGTCCAAATCGATTTCAGTAGTGTTTTGAGGAGTGTCATTCATAGCATGCAGATTTGCATTCAAGTAGTTCATAAAAACTGAAGCCTGAAGCATCTTTTTAGTTCCTGTCTTTTGATTTGTACTGTTGGTTCCAGGTTAAGCGTGAGTTAAGATAGAACTCAAGGTAGAGTATGCAGTCGGTTTTAAATAAGGGAATGTTGTTGAGGAATATCGGGTAAGGTTGGAGGGTGCATTTGTTTAGTTAATTTTTTATCTAACAAAGTTTGCTCCTTTTGGCTATTCGATAGACATGTGCCTGGATCTCCTCTGAGGCAATTGCAGAATCGGAGGAAAACACGCTGTCGCCTGCAAAGGATGCAAGGAGGGCAGAGGGTTATTTGAATTTTTGAAAACTGCTAGTAAAGCATTTCAGGAAGGTGTCAACATAGAGTAAGTTGCATAGTCGGATGTCATTTCATATATATATATGAAATGACATCCGACTATGCAACTTACTCTATGTTGACACCTTCCTGAAATGCTTTACTAGCAGTTTTCAAAAATTCAAATAACCCTCTGCCCTCCTTGCATCCTTTGCAGGCGACAGCGTGTTTTCCTCCGATTCTGCAATTGCCTCAGAGGAGATCCAGGCACATGTCTATCGAATAGCCAAAAGGAGCAAACTTTGTTAGATAAAAAATTAACTAAACAAATGCACCCTCCAACCTTACCCGATATTCCTCAACAACATTCCCTTATTTAAAACCGACTGCATACTCTACCTTGAGTTCTATCTTAACTCACGCTTAACCTGGAACCAACAGTACAAATCAAAAGACAGGAACTAAAAAGATGCTTCAGGCTTCAGTTTTTATGAACTACTTGAATGCAAATCTGCATGCTATGAATGACACTCCTCAAAACACTACTGAAATCGATTTGGACATATGGATTAGAAATGTCGGTCACCTCTAAACCTATCAATATCCAACAAATTCAGTCCTTCCATTCCAAAGTCTTCATAATTATATCAACACTCCCTATTCTGTCTCTAATACCACTCTACACAACGACCTTAAAATACCTTTTGTAAATAAATTAATCCCACCAAATTTTCTGAGTTCCGTGATAAACTCTCCACACACTTGCACTAGCCCAATCCATCCAATATAATTCATCCCTATAATTCCATATAAAGTGGATATGGCCTGGGACCTCCTCACCAAGGACTTGACCTTGTATAAAGTTGGAAGAACAATAATGACTCCCCTCAAGAAATAGTGTTTTATACACTTATAATAAAATTCATAAAATTAGAAAAAGTATTGTTTTATATATATGGTAATAAATACACTCAGAGGCAAAAAACCAGACACTTTGTTGTTTATTTTAAACTATAGGTATATATTTTCATGATTATATTAATTTCTTAATTTAATGAAAACCAAATAAAATGAGATCAGAAATTCATATGTTTTAATAAAAATGATTTAATTTTATGGTTTGAAATAAAATTCATTAAAAAAATGAGTAAAGTCATTTAGTGATGAATTAAAGTTTAGCTAACAATTTATTACTTTGTTTTGCTCTTAATAATACATACTACTCGCCTTGCAGAGGGCCTTAAGTCTCTTAGGCATCGAGTAAATAAGTGATTGGATTTTGTGTAAAACAAAATCCCATTCTTCACCCAAAGCATTTTGAAACTGTTCAAACACTTGTTTAATTTTATGAAAGCCAAATAATTAATAAATATATGTGTTTACCAAATAAAAAATAAACCAAAGAATAACTGGCGAATAAAACCCCTCTCTTTATCATGTCCCATAAGTATTTCAGTGGATTCATGTCAGGAGAATGTGCTGTCATTTTTTTTACTTTCTTTTTTTGCTTTGTGTTACCACATCTAGTCACTAGGAAGCCCAATGAAGAGGAAGGTGAGCAGCCAGGCACTCTACCGGGTGTCCCAGTTCCTTCTTACGAAACTCAGGGAATCGATTCTACTCTTCGTTTGGAGCAAAAAATGCCCAGGAGAAAATTTTCTGAAAGTTCTCTATTTGAAAATAATCGTCAATTTAGGTTTTTTCAACTTTTCACTACCTTACCACATAAAAACGCTTACAACTTCCAAAATGTTGAGACAACAACAAATCAAATTACACCATTTGAAAGAACG
>NW_019393222.1:0-3482 GCF_000648675.2 Cimex lectularius
TGGGAAATTATTTTGATTAAAGAACATTGCTTTAAAGTAACTAGTTTCTTTTTTTTTGTTTAATACCAAAATCCTGCATTATTTTCCGGACAACCCAATACATGAATAGGTCTGTATTTTGGTTTTTACTAATTTGACAACCTAAAAATTATGAGATGCTAGAGAGAAAATAGAATATCAGGACAGAGGGTCAGTGTCCTAAAAAATAAAAAACTACAAGCTCCAATGTCTGTATTGAACATAAAAGATTTGAGAAAGAAAAATTAAATTTTCGTGTGGAGACGGAACTCTAGCTGTGCGCCAGCCCATATTTCAACAAACTAATACCACAAATGTTGATATTAATTTATCCTATTTAAAATGTTGCTTATGTTTACATTTTTGCTGTTTAATACTTGTTTGAATGGAGTGATTACATTTGCGTTGTGTTAAAGTTGTCAAAATTTTATTTGTACATACCATTTCTTCTTTAGAATAACATTCTTCCCTTTACAAAATAGTGGAACGTTTTGGTTATAACTATTAGATTTGTTAATTTAAAAAAAACTTCACCGGAGAAGATTTATAGTCCGGCAATTCAATTCAATTTTTCCATTGTGCTGGAAAGTTATCAAGTTGGTCTGTTGCCATAACTAATGACCCGGCTGGAGCATTTTTCATTAAACAAAAGCGCAGAGTAAAGGATTTACTCCCCCAGGTCCAACGGGCGTCTCGAATGCAGCACGAATTTGTATTTCTGCATTACTGAGAGTAGGAAGAGATCATGAAGCATAGAAGACAAGAAGAACATTCAAAATCTTTTGGTCATGTAACGAAACCTAAGACATTCCGAAAAAAGCAATTTAACTCAACAGTGTAAGTTCTTCAAACTGTCCAATGCAATCGCCCTCTGGGTGTTTGTACTTTTCATTTGAGCGTATCGATCTGTCACTGATTTTCTACTTTTGTATGAAAATTAAGTCGATATCCTCAAAAGCTGGCCTCTCATTTCTTCGACGGTTTGTCACCCATAGAATAGATATAAAACATACACTACATTATATAACCAAATGCATACAAGTCTGTTCACATTCTTTCTCCTGAGGACTCGATATTCCTCTGGGCGTGGTTGAACCCACGCCATTCATGCTAACTTATACTCTCCAGACGTTACGTACACAGACACAGAGTATTCGATATTCCTTGGGGCGTGGTTAAAAACCCCATCCTTTCACTTTAATAAATTACATTAATTCCAGTAAATCAACATAGATACACCACACACACCGTCTAAAAATCCCTATAGTCCAGAGGTATCGGAACTGCGATCTTTTTCCGGAGCATTGCCCCAAGACAATGAATTATTTACGATTTCTGTGACAAACCCTTATTTGATTTCGTTTGAAACATAAATGTTATGTAGTTTTGTTTCTGTTCCATTAACCACAATGAAAATACGTGTCTGATGGAAAAAAACCAACGAGGGGAATCAGACCAACATCATCGGACGCGACAAAAGTTCCTTTAATGAAGTTTTGTCCTTTTGGTCACAGTTACTTAACTTTTTTTAGTATTGTTTTCTTTTTCTTAAATTCCATTGTTCGCAGTGTTATTAACTTTTATTTTACATGTTGGAAAATGGTACTCTACAGGATATCCCTTAAATAGAATGTAAGGCTTTCTACATTTTTTAAATTAAATTAAACTTGCTAATTCATCAACAAAATCATATAAAAATTTGGTGCGATTATTGAACAATACTGTTATAAAGAATGTCCCAACTGGCATCAAAATCACGGTTTACGGTCTTTATCCAGTTGATTGCCAAAAAATTATTTTTAGCATGATAAGGATTGGCGAGATTGTATACAACGTCAATATTTGAACGAAAGCCGACCTAAAACGAGGTGTGCCGTGAAGAGAGGTCAATAATTCATGAGGTTATCTTACATGTACAATTAGACTAAAAAGTCCAAAAAGTTTTTTTCCAGGCCTTAGGGTGCCGGTGTTTTAGAAAAAAAGCCATTTATAAGTATGTCGGGTTCGAATGTAGGGCCGCTGGATTCGAACCTGGGACCTTTACCTTACAGTGATAAGCACCTTGTCAACGCCTAGACCGTTGCGGCCACCGACGCCCAGGAGAGTCTTATTCTTAATTTTATTCGAAATATTTCACTTTTCAGATTAATGCAACTTTTCACAAAGTTTTTCAGTAAAGCAGGGAACACATCCGATGCAACGCTATGCGACGCTATCCGACGCAAATCCAAAGTCCAATTTTCCATAAGATTTTATTACCTCCGTGCACATCTACCCGATGCTATGCAACGCTACCCTACTCTACGCTCTGCGATCCCCACTGTCCAGATTTTCGTCGGGTCGCATCGAGTAGTATTTTTATTCAAACTACATGTCTTATTGTCGTTATATTAATTACAACATACTTATTTTAATATAAACCAAATTAACCGAGATTTAAAAAAATTCATTAGTTTTTATGTAAACTTTTTTTTTAATGGCTTGGTAGAAAATTGATCAAAACACCGGAGTACCATTTTTTGATATAATGAA
Source organism: Cimex lectularius (assembly GCF_000648675.2). NCBI lineage: Eukaryota > Metazoa > Arthropoda > Insecta > Hemiptera > Cimicidae > Cimex > Cimex lectularius. Next base: position 2,551 of record NW_019393222.1, read on the forward strand.
TTTAAATAACAATTTATTACATTGTTTTGCTAATAAAAATTCCACCATTTTCGTCGAGTAGCGTCAGAACAGGACACTCATAGTTTTGTAGTTTATTTCAAACTAAGTATATGTAATTTTGTCGTTATATTAATTACAACGTTCCTATTTTAATGTAAACCAAATTAAACGAGATCAAATATTCACGAGTTTTTATAAAAATTATTTAATTATTAAAGTTAGGCAGAAAATGTATCAAAACACTGGAATAACTTTATTTAAAATAATTAAATTTAACTAACGATTTATGACATGGTTGTGCTCATAAAATTTAACTAACAATTCATTACACGGTTTTGCTCAAAGTAATGCATTAAGAACAAAAGAGGCGTTGCGATTGTGATACTGATCTGTGATGCACGCTGTGTGACTGTACGTGGCGTGTGCTCGACTTCGCATAGATGTGCACACCCTAACAAAACGTGGCAAGGCGTCGGGTTGCAACGGGTCGAGTCGCATAGCGTTGCATAGGGTAAGTGTGTTCCAGGCTTTATCCTTCTACTGGTAGTGCGTTCTCAATTTCAATAACTCATGAATTCATTTATCTTGTCACCTGATGAACGAGGGATGTTTAACAAGTTTCTAAATTTTTTATTTTTGAATATTTGGAATTAGTTCATTTAAATCTATTCCATTATCAGAAAGTAATATTAGACATTTAGAATTAAAAAAAATAGTTAAAAAAAATATTTTTGAATAATTGGATTTATTTCATCCATTTAAATCCATTCCATTATCAGAAAGAAATGTTAGACATTTAGAATATAAAAAAAATTAATTTTTTTTTGATATTTGGATTTAGTAATAAAAGTATTGGGTTGTCCGGAAAATAATGCAGGATTTTGGTATTAAACAAAAAAAAAAGAAACTAGTTACTTTAAAGCAATGTTCTT
>NW_019393223.1:0-3363 GCF_000648675.2 Cimex lectularius
AATAAATTGTGTGGGCGCCGGTGGCCGCAAGGGTTTAGGCAACACGGCGCTTATCACTGTAAGGTGAAGGTCCCGGGTTCGAATCCAGCGGCCCTTGCATTCGGTACCGACATACTTTCAAATGGGCTCTTTTTTCAAAAACACCGGCACCCTGAGAGTTGATATGACCTCTGCTGTTGCGAACCCTCGTAAAAAACAAGTGTGAATTGTGAGATATCTTTTTGTCTAGTTTTAATTATTTTGATAAAATACAGAATTGTTTAATATTATTAATCAAATAATTATATTTTCTTGATAATGACTTTGAAAAGGAGAATGCATAGATATTTTAAACGCCTATAAAAACTTGAAATACAGGACATTCCTTATTTGAATGAAATTCGAATAAATGCGGAAATAATTGTTTACAAAAACACATAAAAAATTTTACATGTCAATATAAATGTGTGAATTGTGAGATATCTCTTTGTCTAGTTTTAATTATTACGATAAAATTCTGAACGGTTTAATTTTATTAATCAAATAATTACATTGTCTAGATATTGACTTTGAAAAACAGAATCTATATATATTTTAAAAGCTTAAAAAAACTGGGAATGTCCTGTTTCTTCATTTGAATCAAATTCGAATAAATGTATAAATAAAAATTTGTCTGAGATGTTGGATAGATAAACATCCAGTTCTGTAAGTCCAAACTGTTCGCAGTATTACGTTAGTTTTAAATTTGTCGGTCTAGATTTCGGTCTTCGAAAACTTCGTAGTTTTTCTTTCTTTCTTCTGATGCTGAGTTGTCTCCCTTAAGTCTTGTGTGAGGATTCCACTTCGGCATTCTAAGTATCTGACTTGATGGTGTCAATATCGTTTTGTTGTTGATGTGCAGTGCGAGCCTGCTTTTTCAATGTCAACACTGAGTACATTTTTGTTCATTCATTCTTGTTCTTCATTTTTTGCACCATCCTTCAATACTCCCAAGAAATTCTTGGATGTTGGACGCTGCTTGGAGATGATTCGAGTTAGAAGACAAAATTGCGTAATCTTCTCTAAATCTAATTATTTTACATCTCTCCAGCGTTTTCACTCCTCATCCTAATTGTAATGAACCTGACTTCATTGGAACAATATAGCACGATCTAACATCTACTCTACTTATCTCCTTTCGACCTAAACCATCCACAACTAGTAACTTTTGTCATTAGTCATAGACAGACATCTACCCTTAAAGAAAGCACCTGGAAAACACGTAAAAAACAGCATTAACTAAAAAAAAGCCGTTATTCACTATCTCAGTTTTTAACCCTCTAACCGACCATATTGCCAATGTGAGTGAAGATGGTTTTATGAACAATCCCCATTTGGCTGTACTGCGCGCAATTGCGGTTTTGACATGTTCACTGGAAAAATTCTTCGAGACCTACCTAAAAAGCTGAAGTTTACCTAGATTTACATTTAATAAATTGTTCTTAAAACCTTACGTACCTTTCATCCCATTAAAATTTTACCTTATATGGATGATACCACACTCAAAAACTTGTCTCTTTCTCCTTGGATTATCCAGAAGTACAGCGTTTTAGACAACATCTAAACCTCTCGAAGGTTGTAGTACTGCTTATGTTCACCTCCAGAGACGACACAAACTTTCGAAAAAGTATGGTACACATACATTTAATACTTAATTTAATTCCTTATATTTAGTTGTCTATTGACCAAATTACTTCTTTCAATTAATTAATCTTTTTATGTAAGGTTTTGGATTGAAATGAGAAAGTTAGTGCAACGAGCAGGATTCGAACCCACGACCTACGGCTCAATACGCCGCTATTCTACCACTTGAGCTATCGTCACTTCGATCTACTCGGACCCAAACTCCCCATCGCGACCTACAACCTTTCGAATTTTCCCTCCTTTTTGCCATTTTTCAAATGTGTAATCAGGATTCGGTTGTCGGCGACATAGGAATTGGCCACGGGGAGCTGTTAGTGAAGCTATTCTTCGTTTTACTTATTAAATCCAACATGTAGGTTGAGGCGGGGAATTGGTGTCCACCAAGTGGATTGAAGTCACGATATCTCAAGTGGTTATAGTAGCGGCGTATCGAGCCGAAGGTCGTGGGTTCGAATCCCGCTCGTGACACTAACTTTTTCATGTCAAACAAAAACCATAAAAAGATTAATTACTTAATTTAATTTTACCTCCTAACTGAACCTAAAATAATCCGTAAAGGACAATTACATTCAAATCATATGTGGCTCCATTTTATCAGCTAGATAACGCATAGATTCAGCGGTAACCTAAGGAAAAATCGTAGAACGAATTCTTAACATTATATACACCGCAGACATTCTTAAAATGTCCGAAAATAACCTTACTACCTACAGGCACACACATTTAGCGGTCAAAATTAATATAAATGAATAAAATGTAAAAATATCACTTTCTTTGAATGATTACCACTGATTTTATGACAACAATATACTTCTCCCACCTGTTAATCTAGTCCGTTTCGTTGCGCTATGCATTGTCAAACGACTTGCATAAAATACTCATACACTGCTCAAAAGACCAGAACATATGCTTATGTTGGATAGACGATCCAAAAAGGCAGAGTTTGGGTTCTGACGTTCTCATTCAATTCAGCATTGCCATCTCACTCTTAAGAAAAAGAAGTGCTGCTTGGATACAAACCAAAGAAAAATAATAGAAGACAAAAAGAATAATAACCACTGAATCAACTTTAAAATTATCCATTACTAACCAGATTTTCTCAAAAATTACTGGAACCTAATTTAGACCAAAAATTAGCAAACCATTTATATGGTACTCACAAACGCAAAAATGAACAAAATTTTTATAGACGCTTCAAATCATATATAAGACAGCTTTGAAAACCATCAAATATCTGCGAAAACAAACACTCCACGAACATCATTTTGAAACCCATTTGGACAAAGGAATTTAACTTCCAGGTTTAACCAAACGTTCTACAGCATATACCGTACTGAGTCACATTTAAACATACAGAACCAAACTTGGGGGTTCAACCAAATGTTCCAAATTTCAGCGTATTCAATTCATACTATCGAAAATCCTCCAAATCATCACAAAGTACCCATCACATTACCCTAATATTAGCCATGAAATAGAACAGTGTCCTTAATCTGTTATAAAAATGAGCCAAGTTAATTTTTTCTCATTATGTCATAAGAGCCAATAATATTATTGATAAAAGAATAAGGTTTCAATGTTATAAGTATCTGTCAATTAATTAAGATTTTTAGTTGAGATAAAATGTAAGTGTCACGAGCGTGATTCGAACCCTCGATCTTCGACTAGATACGCCGCTGCTCTACCACTTGAGCTGTCGTG
>NW_019393224.1:0-31839 GCF_000648675.2 Cimex lectularius
AAGCCAATTTTTTCACCTATGACCCACTCATAAAACAAAAAATATTTTTCAGTAATTAAAATCATGAAATATCTGTCATACCTTCATAATCAAGGTATTTTTAAATTGAATTAATTTTATCGTAAAATTGTGATGGCACAATTCTCCACGGCAAAAATTAAAAACGTACATTTGATTTAAACATTAAAATTGTAAGCATGGGAAACGGTATAATAAAAAGAAAAAATAGAAAGCTGATAAATGTAAATAAAATAAAAATGCCGAATCTCTAAAAATAAAGATATACCTTCCATTTTTGGCATAATTAAAAAGTTAATTTAAAACTGGTAAATTAAAAAGGAAAATAAATAAATTTATTTGATTTTAAATACAACACTGAGTTTGTTGTCTGTTTGTTAAAATTAATCAAATGAAAATTTTCAACATTCCAGTTGTTTTCATTGGGTTTTATAAACTTTTAGTGTGAAGCGAACGTATTTCAATAAATTCACAAAACAATATTAAAATAAAATATACCTTTTTCCAATTATTCTAACGCTGTTGCTTTAACAAAAGTCGATCGAGAGTGATTCTGTAAAATAAGCGAGATAAACAATTCTTTCAGTGATACCAAAATATCTTCAAAATTATTGTAGAATTGTCGATCTATGTGGTAGTGGTGTCATGGATCAAGTAAAAGATAATTCATTATTATATGGCAATGCCCTAAAACAAATGTTGAGTGTAATAGACCAGTTATAACCACTCGAAAAATTACAATTTTTTGACCAATGAGGCGTGACTTTTAGCAATAATAATAAAGAGCAGATTTCATTGAAAAGTAGACAGATTCAAATACAATTCAAATTTATGTGTATGAAAGGACTAAATATAAACTTTTATATATTTTTATTTTATTACTTTACATAGTTTTACTTTACATAGTTTACTTATCACAACCCAACCTAGAAACCAAATGTATTTTAGTATATCTGATGTAAGGGAATGTGAGACCTTGGTATGATACGGTCACTTTGGGAAAGCAATCACAACAGAAATGGGGAAAGTTGTACTAAGGAAAGTTTTCAAATCACTAAACGAAAGTGATTTCAAAGGTACTGACATAAAGTAGTAAATCTAAGATAGATCAAGATAGTTCTCAGAAAGCAGAAGGAGTTCATAAACCGTAACCGTAGAGTAAAACAAAAATAGATCCTAAATTAGGATAGGATTGGCGAAAATCATGATATTGGAAGGTTTATTCAATTACGATGATCTACGGCACAATAGGGTACTTATGATCCTTATCTTAAATCTGTTGATCTTTGTTAGATTAAGAAAAGTAAAGGTATGGCGTAGTTCTGTTATACTCCATTAGGTGACATTCTTTGCTGTGTGTTGCTAAAAAATATTTCTAAAAACTGATTCGGATTCGCTTTAAACACCAAATTTATGCCATTGTGTGAAGTTTTGATGGTTCTAAATTATTGTGAAGCTACCAGCAGATAGGAGGAATCGTTTCAATTTTAATACCATTTTTGTGATTTTCGAAAAAAAAATCGGGCTCATTTGAGGGAAAAAATATTTTTTTGTTTTTGTCAAAAACGTTTATCAGGGTTTATCATGCGGTGGAAAAAACGGATATCAACTTTGTTTCTAAAAATATATTTTAACCTACTTTGCCAAGTACTTTGCAACATGTGTATCGTATATATTGAAATACATAATTTATGACCGATCGTCGTAGCAAACTAGGCTAATCTTTAAATAAAGGACTTTTAATAACATTTTGGATTTTAACACTTGTCTTTTACGAAGTAGAGCTAACATATTAGCACTTAGAATAAAAAAAAGTCCATTTTTAACATGATTTAAATGCGATAACATCTAGCCTAAATAGTGATGCCCCCATTGTCATGCTTGTATTATCTCTTTGTTAATATCGAATATTAATTAATTATGTAAATCATTAAATATAATAGAAGTTTTGAGAGTCACCTTTGGATTTTCAATTAGTATGTGAGCAAGTTAGTACGCGAGCAAGCTCATTTCATTTTATATATTTTTACTTTATATATTATTATTTTTTACATTCCGTAAAAAAAAAAAAAAAAAAAAAATCAGCTGCTATCAGTATAAAGAGGGTAATATTTGTTGGCAACAATCTCCGGCAGACGTTTACATTTTTTAGATTAGATTTGATTTATTTGTAATAAATTTACATAGAACACATTCCTTTAAGTTTTATGGGAAGTGGCGGGGCACTATTACGTCCCGTTACAAAAAGTGATCTATTTGATCCGTAGTCTAAATATAGAAGTTTTTTACAATATTGTTCTCGTGGAAAATTACAAAAAAAACCACACAAAAATAGGATATAAGCAAATTGAAATCAGGTACATATTTAATTGAGTAGCTTTAGCGATGTCACAGGAGTAAATGATACGTGCAAATATACTAACAGCATAAAAATAATATAATATAACAGTAACTTGGCATAATAAATAGGATAATAAATTTAAGTTTAATAAAATTAAATGAATAAGTGAATAAAAAAATAAATAAAAAACAAATTAGATAAATACATTAATAAATTATAAGATTAATAATCAAACAAATATGCAACGTATGTACATTTATATACATGTTCGTATAGATAACTTACAAGATTGCAGTGTGCATACATGCACACACATACGCATCTTTACCCATATATTAGTGTGTTTATTAGTGTAATATATCCATTAGATTTCGTGGTCCGATTGACAAAATGACTTCTTTCAATTAATTAATCTTTATTTAATGTAGTGGTTGAGATAAAAAAGTCAGTGTCACGAGCGGGATTCGAACCCACGACCTTCGTCTAAATATGCTGCTACCCTACCAATTGAGCTATCGTGACTTCGATCCACTCGGACACCAACTTCCCTTTATCTCAACCAATACCTTACGTAAAGGTTAATTAATTGAATTAAGTTATTTGGTCAATCGGACCACGAAATCCACTGGATTTAATAAGTAAAATGAAGTATATCTTCACTAAAGCTCTCCGTGGCCATTTCATTTGTCGCCGAGAATCGAATAGATTACACATTTGAAAAATGGTAAAAAAGAGGGAAAATTCGAAAGGTTCAGTTGAGATGGGAAGTGGTTGGTGTCCGAGTGGATCGAAGTCACGATAGCTCAACTGATAGTGTAACGGCGTATTTAGCCGGTCGTGGGTTCGAATCCCGTTCGTGACACTGACTTTTTATCTCAACCAAGACCTTAGAAAGAATAATTAATTGTTCTAGATTAGATTAAGATTAGATTAATTAATTAATAATTGAAATTGTAATATATGTTTTATTCTCATGTGCTTCCAAATGGTATTCGTAGGGTACCTTCCAATTTCTTGGCATGTGGTGCCTTCTGTGCTCAATCAGTTTATTGACAAAGTTTTCAGTGAGCCGTTTAGCTTCGTCGTATATTAATCTCATGTTGTATTCTCATGGAGGAGGCTAATTTTAGTGCGTCGGCTCGAAGAGGTTACCAGCCTCAGAAATATATTTTCTGAAATTTTTTTATTTAGTGTAACTTCTTTTAATTTGATTTGGAGGTGTAATTTCGAGCGGGTCAGGCGTACGAGGACAGGCTTTACCACAACTTTGTAAAGGAGGAGTTTATTATTATTGTTGTTTTTTTCACGACTGTTCGCAACAGCAGATGCCATATAAACCCTCACGGTGCCGGTGTTTTTGAAAAAAAAGTCCATTTGTATGTATGTCGGGTTCAAATGCAGGCCCGCTGGATTCGAACCCGGGACCTTTACCTTACAATGATGAGCGCCGTGTCAACCCTAAACCGTTGCTGCCACCAAAGCCCCTAGGAGTTTATTTTTGAAAATGAGTCCAGTGTTGTGGGACAAAAGAGAAAAGAGGACCTCGTAGCCAACTTCCCTTTTTTATGATTTCATTTACGTGATTAGAGAAATTTAGCTTGCTGTCCAAAATAACGCCTAAGTATTTCATTTTTTCACCCCATGGAATTTGCCAGCTGTTAACAGATACTTGGTCTCAAAAGATAGGGCGACTCCTGATAAACAGTATGGCTTCAGTTTTGGGGGAATTTATTTTGTGTTTCCACCGATTACAGAAACGGGTCACCCTATTTGCAGCTTCAGTTAGTCTCCTCCAAATTGTTTCTGGCCCCCAGGCTGAACTTAGTAGAGCAATATCGTCGGCATACAATGCGATTTGACAATTTTTCAGCTTAGGGAGAGGATTGATAAATAGGAGAAAAAGTGTTGGTCCTAGTATGGAACCTTGGGGCACTCCGGCGGTTATAGGAAAAGTGGCAGAGGTTACATTTTTTAGGTGGATACGAAAGTGACGGGATTTTAGATAAGAAGAAATTACTTTGACTAGATATCCTGGGAAATTCATGTCAATCAACCTATAGACAATCCCATCCTGCCAAACAGTGTCGAAAGCCTGTTCAAAATCAAGTAGAACTAGACCTGTGTGTTTCTTGAGGTTGAACCATACTTGTAATATGATCAACTACACTTATGAGGTGGGTGGAGGTAGATAAACCAGATCTGAACCCGTGATGTTCGTTCATAATTAGGTTTCCTCCCATGATATGTTGGGTTGACCTATTGTTGAGGTCCGGCAGACGTATTTTCTATCGATGCTATAATGATTTTGACAATTATGTGTTTGTCAATTATGTACACATTTATCAATAAAAGTATGCCTATCATTTTATCTATTTAATAGAAGGTTTGAGAGTCAAAAGATACTACACCCCCAAATAGTCTGGACCTTGGTATGGTTTGGATGAAAAAACGAATTCAATTGTTACTGCTCAGCTTACGACCTATTTTAAGGTCATCATCAACAATCAATCCTAAATGTGTTCTCTCAATGGCATAATAAAATTTTAATAGAAAGTTTCAACCTCTTTGAAGACGGGCTCTGTATAGTCATACACAGTCGATCCACCTGTCGAGGTTTACACCGTCTATTACAACTAGATTATGTGATTGTATGGACATAGTTAGGATTGTTTTACGTTGATGTCCTTAAAACAGGTCGCAAGCTTGGCAGAAACAATTCAAGTTGTTTCTTCATCCAAACTATACCAAGATCCGGTTTATTCCTGACTGAAGAAGTGGTCGTTACATCTGAAACTTTAAAGTACACCCCCAACACGCACGATACATTAGAGCATAAATCTTTAATAATTCTGCCAAGTTTCAACGTAACCTTTTTATGTTAGCGACATGTTAGATATTGCTTTCAAATGGAATAATTAATCACATTTTCTAAGTTAATTAGTGAAACATATACAGACGAATATTTTCTCAACGTATGTAATGTAATAAACAAGAAATATTAATGAAGGCCATTGCTTTTTAAATTGAATTTGTATAAACTGGGATATTCTTAAATATTATATGTTCATCATCAAATACTTGCAGGTGATTTTCATAATTTTTTTAAATGTCTCTGGTCTGCAAGAATCATTTTATTTAAACATTTTTAAGAGAGAAAGAGGAAATATTATGAGGAAGGCATTAACTTTACCGAATTATTTGCATAATTGTCAAGAGAAAGCACTTTTCTCAAATTGTAGGTAATTCCCTTTGAAAACTTTCTATTTATTCTGAATACTTACGTCTAACAGCATCAGAACACAGAAGTCTGCGGACGTAGGAAAAATATATAATCCGTGATGAACTTATATCTAGTGTTTAATATTGACCCAGGTGGTGTTGGCTTCCTTAATTTGTTTACATTCAACGTAAACACGGCCTACACGTAAACTCGTAAAACAGATGTAAGCGGCCTAATCAGACGGGAGAAAAACCGAAATAGGATGGACGATACCACTCGACTTACTTTTTCCTTTGTCCTGTTGAATATGCAAATGGGTTTTTGGCATTCGAGAGGGGCGGGCGCCGTATTGTTTTGTCAAGTCTCCAAAGTCCCGGGGAATGACAAATTGCCTTTTTTACCCGGCTAATGCATATTTAGGTGGGAGTTAATCAGCTTGATTCCCCCCCCACACAGTTTTATATATCGAAAATCAGTCAATGGTTAAATATGCTAATAGCGTCGGCAGCGATGAAATTACCAATATCATTATGGGGTCAAAAGCTGGTTATTTCATTAACCGTTGACGGCCATAAATCACCTTATTCGAGATACGTCTTGCAAAACTGTCCAAAAAGGCTTAGCTCTTAGCTATCATGATTCAACCACACAGTTTGACAGTTTCAAATCAAACGCAAATTTGTCAGAAATTAACGCTTATTAATTACCATGTTCTGAAGCTTTTATAAAAATACATTTTTCTGTTTGATAGTGCGCCAATTTATTGTAAAACTGTGTTTTTTATGTATTTCATATCCGATATTTGTCAAAGAATAAGTGGATGACACATGAGAAAAATACATAACTAGACAAAAAAATAGAAGTTTAAATGCGAAATAAAAGTTTTATTATAAAAAAAGGGAATCAGTTCTTGATTGTTTGATAAATTGCAAGTTAATGATATTTATATATTTATATAAATTCCCTTTTTTTAAGAGATATTATTATTTACTGTTCTCTACTTTCAGTACACCAGTGAGTCCTAATTCATCGAAGACTTTTATTGCTTATCCTGGGTGCAAGGAGGGCCCTAAAATATCAAACCCTCAGAGAAAATTCTCAGTCTACATTTAATGTAGTCCTATGGACTGTCGTTAAATTCCATGAAGTTTTTATTTCTAATCTCGTCAAAACAATGCATGAATTCTGTTCTTTCTATTCTAGTGTTACATGAATTTTTTTCTTAGTGTTTCTGTTCAATAAGATACAATTTTGAATTCCTACCCTTTCATCAATTTATTGCCAATTGATGGTTATAAAACACTTTTGTAAGCAAATCTTACTATCTTCAAATTCTTTAATAAAATCCAGGATTATGAATTTGGATTTAGGCCCCATTCTTTCACTGATCAACAGAGCCATCGTACTTGGTCGGTACTTTAGAGTACCTACTACCTTCCTCTCTCCCTGTTTCAGTGCTGATGTCCAGAGGATAAGCATAGAGATAAAAGAGACGGCCACAAGGCCTACTGCACCTCGACCTGAATAATTCTATTGTACTCTCCTGTTATTTATAACTCACTGGCCAGCTTTAGGTTATTAACCAGCTTCCACAGCTTTGCCAGCGGTACCTTGGTGTAGGATCTTCCTTGTGGTTTTTCTTGCCCTAGTTGCAAGAACCTGCACCTACATACCTTCACAAAAGCATAAAATGTGTTCAATGGTCTCCTCCTCTTCTTGGCGGTATCTGCACAGTGTTTCTTCAGTCTGTACTTCTATCCTATGCATGTGTTTTTCTTAAGTGGCAGTGCCCTGTAAGGAGTCCAACCAGCTTGGCCAGCTTTAGGTTATTAACCAGCCTCCATAGCTTTGCCAGCGGCTCCTTAGTGTAGGATCTTGCTTGCGGTTTTTATTGTCTTAGTTGCAAAAAACTGCACCTTCACAGAAACATCGAATGTGTTCTGCTGTCTCCTCCTCTTCCTGGCAGTATCTGCATAGTGTTTCTTCTGTCTGTACTCTTATCCGGTGCGTGTTTTTTCTTAAGTGTTAGGAGTCCAACCAGAATCCTTGTATGGTTGCGGTTCCCTTCCAGTAATTCTTTTGTAAGTTTTGCGGATGGTCCTTTTATGAATCTCTCCGCGTATCTCATACTTGTGGTATTGTTTCACCAGGTTTTGGACTCATTAAAGATCCAATTTAAGATGTATCCTCTTTTGTGGCAGGTTGCTAAGCCACAGTAGGATTCTGGGCCCATAGAGTCCATGTAGGGTCCCTTTTTGGCCAACATGTCAACCTTTTCGTTGCCTCTATGCTCCGCATGTCCAGGGACCCATGCCAGGGGGTCAGGTCATTAGTGTCGCCGACTTCCGTCAGGGCTTCCATGCAGTTCCAAACACGCTTTGCCTTCGCCTGGCCGTCAGAGAAAATGCGGATGGTCCTTTTATGAATACCTTCGCTTGCCTCATACCTTTGGTATCATTTATAACGACTTAAATGTTCCCTTTGTAAGAGAAGTAGCAAGATCCAGTTACGAAAAGTTCCACATTAACCTCTTCTACTCGATGTTTGTCCGTGTTATTTCTATGTGCTACTTTATCTATGTAACTTAATGCGCCCTGAGCTGATTGTTCTAAAAATGATAAAAATAGCTTATTTATTTTCTTTTTTTAAAACGTTCTCTGATAGACCGATCCTGAAAAGGGTTTTGTTACAGTGTGGCAGAGATATCGATTTGTAAACGTTTTCGGATATCGTGGAAACCATAGAAAAGCTGATTTGTATTCATTAGTATTTAATTTTTGATCTTGTTCGTCAACTTTTCAATGAGGATTACGTTTCAGTTCAACACTCCCTTCTGTGATAGCCATTCGGAAAGGGTCGGATGATACTATGTTTAGATGTTTAAAGTGGATATTGCGGTCCCCAAGAAGCAAGAAAAAGGGGGAAGGAATGTTGATGGGAGTGGAGAGTAATGGGGTGGAAAATTAATAGGAATATTAAATGAGGGGTGGTTAGGGAATTGTGAGTACCTAACTCTCGTGATGTGGTCAGCCCCTTTTGCATATTCCCACTCCGTCAGGTTGACGTTTTCCCAGCAGGACCGAACCCGAAGACAAGCTTTTCTTAGAGTTAACTACAGTGATATTTTTTCCAAATATACTTTGTGTTTATTTAGCTATTTAACGCAAATAATTCCATTTATTTTCTCAGCCTGCTGATTCAAACTTCAAGTTGGCTAACTTTCTAATAAATTGTTATTGTGATGTTTCAGATCGCATTCTTCCTCACATCTTACGTCGTACCGCTCGCTCTGATCACTTCTCTTTACCTGTACATGCTGATCAAGCTATGGGGCGGTTCTGCACCCGGGGGCAGGTGCTCCGCAGAGTCTCGGAGAGGGAAACGCCGCGTCACAAGGATGGTGTTGGTCGTCGTAGCGATATTCGCCATCTGCTGGTGTCCGATACAGGTGTGTGTATTGTACATTCTCGTTTCACTATTTTTTAAAGTTTACACGGTGTGAGAAGACGTAACTAAAGAAAATCCCCTCTGCTGTTTGGATAAAACACGGAAAACGTACACCCTATACAAGCTACAAATTATCCTTATGATAAGACTTTTCTTTCTCAAATAACTAATTATTTCTCATAATATGTATATATATCTACTCGGGTTGATCGAATACAAATGGCATACAGGAGCTGGCATCGAATACAAAAAAAAATATATATATAAAAAAGAAGAAAAAAGAAGCACGATTACAGAAGTAAGAGTCTAGTTTTAAATAGTGAGATTTCTTCTTAATGTATGCAAGGTATGAACCTGTAGGTTTCTTCCTCGTCATGTAACACTTTTGGATTTTTGGTTTTGTGCCATATTTCATTTCTAATACAGCAAGTCATTTTTATTTGAGAATAAATTATAAAAAATTATAGTAAAGTGGTTATGAACTCTTGTCCGCGACAGATAGTTGGACGAAAACACTATAATTATCTTCTTTCAATTAATTAACCTTTATGTAAGGTATTGGTTTAGATTAAAAAAAGGCATTGTTACGAGCGGGATTCGAACCTTCTTCTAAAAACGCCGCTGCTCTACCACTTGAGCTATCTGATCTACCACTTGGGCTGATCACGAAATCTAATGAATTTAATACTTAAAAGAAAGTGTATCTTCACTAAAGCTCTCCGTGGCCATTTCATTTGTCGCCGAGAATCAAGTAGATTACAGGACATTTGAAAAATGGCAAAAAGGAGGGAAAATTCTAAAGGTTGGGTTGAGGTGAGAAGTTAGTGTCCGAGTGGATGGAAGTCGCGATAGCTCAAGTGGTAGAACAGCGGCGTATTTAGCCGAAGGTCGTGGGTTCGAATCCCGCACTGACACTGACTTTTTTATCTCAACCAATACCTTTCATAAAGGTGAATTAATTGAAAAATGATATTTGCCCAATCGGACTATAACTGACTAACAGTTTTTATCAAATAAGACTTCCTGTATACAAGAATTACTGTACTACTTAGCAATTAATTTGATGAAATATTTCAATTTATGTAAGTATTATTGAAAAGAACACGACTAAACAAAAACACTTTTGATAGACAAATGATGAAACACTCTTGTCAGATCGAAAACAACCGAACAACTATAATTTTGGTGCTCAGAAAACAACAACAGGCATCGTTAGAGCTCTAGTAACCATAAGAAATCTTCTTTCTTTGCTATTTCTCCAGTCTTTCCATAGATCCCACCTCTAGTGAAGAGGTCAAGCCTCAAAACAAGATGGAAAGCGTACGCAGCGGGTCTGCCGAGGAAGACATTCTGGGGTTGTTGTTGTTTGCGACACTATTTAATAAAAACCGTTCATTGCAATGGGTACTCGGCAAAATTAAAATTACTAGTGAGTTTAAATGATCATCTTAAATTTACTAAAATAAACATTAATCAAACCTTCATCAAACTACTAGCTTTTTACAAAGGGAAATTCGAATCGTGCCAGTACAAGTTGCGATAGCTTTGGTTGACTTATTCTATTGTCGTTTTAATCTGGAGATAAAGTTGTTATTCCTTTATTAAACTGTTTTTTAAATTTATTTATTTATTTACAACTGCACTTTAAATATAGTACAAACAAAAATATTGAAAGAATGTGTATATTGTGTAAACGTGCACACAAGGTATGGATGCACGGACACCAAAACGTCGTACAAGCCATGAACTGATCAGAAAAGTTATCCATATCATCAGTTCAATACTGTTATTTTAATCGTGAGATTTCTTCTTGTAGTGGGCGATCAACGTGTAATTTGATCCTTATAGACCATCCTGGTTTGGCTATCTTCACTGGCTCGGTCTGTACGATGAGTTTTGGCATTTCCTCATATTCATTGTTAGGCTGTGTAATTCTTGCAAAGTCAAATCTCTTTTTTAAGGAATCTTGTAAGGTTAAATAAAAAAATAAATATAAACACCATAAGCGAATACTTAAACGTAATGAAATTTGTATTTATTGCACATAATGAGGTGGCTTGAGTAATAGAAATGACACAGACACAACTCTGAAGATGGTTATATGCCTAATTGCGTTTGAAAGACCACATAACAAGGATAGACAAATCAAGCTTTCTTGGTCGAGACTTGTCTCCTCAACGGCGTCGGCAGCTAAATTGGCATTGAATGAAACCTGGTTGACTATTATGACCCATAATACGATCTCGATAAATGTAAAGTAGAATATATTTAATTCTGTGTCTCGAAAGATTCTTTGCTATGGGTGTCAGATGTAGGGCTTTCAGATATTCGAAGCTGTGGATTTTGTTTTTTCAATTTTTCATAAGAAAACTTTTTCCCTTCCAGGTGCACACCTGTTCATATATTTGGAAACTGCCACCGATATACTATTTGTGTTCAATCTCATGATGCATTTTTCCTTTATCTTGAAGACGCTAGGTTCTCCAGACTCGAAACTCTCAAAAATTACCTCACTTGAAATAGTTAGATCAGAGATTTTTTTGTTCTCTGCCTGGAAATCACTAGTCGCGAAATATCATATTGACTTCTCCTTGTCATTGGAAAATCTCACTAACTGGAGTATACATTTTTCGGCTCTCTTGATTCCGATTAATTCCCAACACCGCAGTGAATGTGCAGATTGTGCCATGTGCTCGGCGCACCTTTCATTATATAAAAATGTTTAAGGGGTTTTCCAGCTTTGTTCGATCCGAAAAAATCAAATTTTAAAGTTTACTCTTCGGTTGAACTGCATTGGCTTTTTAAAATGCGCTGTGAGGTTTTTCAGCTGAATTCGGCCGTGTGGAATAGGCGTGAGCAGGGCTTCTGTTCGTTTTCATTTCGCATGCCCCAGAATCTGTTTTTCATTTCTTGGCAGTGTTCAATTCTGGGTGAGATCCGCTTGCTTCACCTAGGTTGCTTCACTCAGTCAAGGAGTGAAATTCTGGGTTTTTGGAGGGTTCAAGATATAGGCCTTTGATTGGGTTTATGAGGCAGGGTTGAAACTACAGATACGAGCTGACAGAAGAATTTAATTTTTGATTTTATTACTGAAGTTCGAATCGAAAAATCCGTCTGCCGTAGGTCACCGTGTTAAATGTATACAATTTTTTTAACACAGTGACCTACGGCAGACGGATTTTTCGATCCATTGTCTATTTACTCGTATGTTATTCTTCCCTCTATTGTATTTTGGTTTATATTGTAAATAAAACAGTTTTTCATTCATTCATTCAAACTTAGATGATTAGAAACGATCAAATTACTATAAATTTTCTTAAATATTTACGATTTTCTTGGGAAAAACCAATCATATTTCAAACTTAAATATTTTGGAGAGAAGATTGTCTAACGGTGTACAAATGACGAGGAGAGAATCCAATATAGGTCAAAGCCTGTAAAATTTGAAAACATTCGTTATTCTTTTGACATGTATAATATCAAAAACAGGCTATGAAGATGACAGTACGAAAGTTTAGCTAAAATTTGTATAGATTGTGATCTTTATTAGATTCTCTTCCTTGTCTTCTTTTGTATACCGTGGCTCTCTCACTGATGACGAAAATTTATATTAGAAGCCTCTTCACAATCAAGAGTATTTGAATACCAATTCATTATTGACGGCCTGAACTATACAGTTTTTAATCTGACGTACTAGTTGCCATCCCACAGATATGCCAGATGACCACAGTCTTGAGGTAAGCCATGTTTTTCGAGATGAACTTTCATCAGACGTTCTGAACATCAATGGAATTTATTACAAGGCAAAAAAACTTTTATTTGTAGAAAAGATTGTTAAAATTTGGGAGGTTTTTATTCAAGAACCAATGATTGAGAATAAAATGAATGTCTAGACCAGCTTTACTGGCTCGCTGGTCGTTTGTACGCCTACTCCGCCATAACTTCGAACATAAGTTCAAAGTAACTTTGAGATAAACAAATAAGTCCTTTATAAAACCAGTAAGTGAGGATATTTTGAGAGCTATTTTTGATTTGTTTATCATGTTTACCCTTTCAGTCGTTAGTCTTTTATATGGAAAAAACAAACATTAACGAATAGGATCAATACTGACGAAACATCTAATATTACGAATGTAATATTTTGTTGTTAAAAAAGTCACACTTTTCAACATTCAGTCGACTTATGATGCAGAAAATACATAGTACTGAATAATTGTGCACCACTTTGCAATTAAGAAAGTTTGTAAAGATTAACTGTATAAATTTAATAAAAAGCAACCTCGGCTGATGAACTAAAACAACAATTTGTTTGTCCTAATTACGGTCAGATTGAAAATGAGATGGGAACAAAGTTGGTATTTTATGTGCCATGAACCATAAAAACTCTGGCAATCAAGTTTTTCTATCAAATATTTAACTCTTCCAGCCACTAACCAAACTATGATAATAATAAATCAAATCTTTAGCAGATATGTTCAAAGATGTCGAACTTTGCAAATATGTTTACATTAGGAACGTTTTCAACATCTTGACTCAATAAATTAATAAGAGAAGTAAAACCGTTTACATTCCATCCAAAAGATTCAAGTGAAGATTACTAGCATCTGTGTTAAATGGTCTGCAATTTAAGCCGAGCAATTCCTACGCCACCATCATTATTAATTTGGCAAAGGTGAAAAAATCATAATGATATAATTTTTCCATAATAATCATAAATCTATATATTTAAAGTTATTTGAGAACCCGTAATAATTTTTATAGGCCATATAATAGCTACAAGCATATCACTAATTAGATCGGAAATATCTGAATTTATATATANGCTTTCGACGATTATATAGTCATCATCAGGGCCTGATGAGAAAAGCGAAAGAAATGGCGTTCTGTTGTGACCTCACTGAAGATCCTTTTTCCACGTAGGTCAACAGCAGGTCGATTTGTCAACTCATCTTTATATTAATAAGTTTATCACAGGGCTTAAATTTATGATGTCTGATTAGTTTTAGTTTATTACCGTTTGTTTAATATATCAAAATTTATAAACTGTTATTTTACGATGATTAATAAGTAAGAAGGTCTGTCGTGAGAAGACTATTTTTCAGGAGAAAGACTTTTTAGGAAAAACGACTTGTTTTAAAAGATTCAATGTCATTACTTTTTATCCTTTTAATCCTTTTTAAAAAGGTAGTTCCTACTCACTGTAAGTATATGTACTCAACGATCCGGATTTCGAGCTTTTAGCTCATCATCAGGTTGATGGAGTTCTACAGACTGATGATGGGCTAAAAGCTCGAAATCCCGATCGTAGAAAACAACTTACTGTGGGTAGGAACTATCTTTTTAAAAGGACTGAACAGCGCACTCACTCCACGATTCATAATTTCCATCATTTTTATGACTTTTTATTGTAATCGAAATAGTTTTATATTCAGAATTGTCGGTAAACCCACGCAGAGTTCAATAATTTTTTGATAATTTGAAAATGTGAACAGAAGACTATTTTTTGTATAGCTTATTAGTTTCGTAACTAATTAATAATTAATTGTGTAATGATTATAGCTTGAATGAGAAAGAGGATATGTAAAAGTCGAAGCAACATATTTCGTCCCTTCATTGTACGCTTATAAATCTACTTGAAGGAAAACCTCAATAAATGCAAAATGGTGAAGCTAGAGGATCCTAGGAACCATGGGGAAGATTTGCAAAAGGTCCCGGTCTACCAAAAGGTTAGTCATTGGCAGTCAGAAATCTGTAGTTGAGTGGAGTTGACTTGACTCTAGTCAGTTGGTCACAAGTCAGTTAACGTTTAAAGTTTTGAGTTAGTCACTGTACAGTGCCCAATGATTAGTTTTGGAAAATTGATTTGAATGCGTGAGTTGCTGTTCGCAAAGATTGAAAATTCGGCTTAGATAACTCCTTTGTACATATCAACCAGTTAATAAACTTTGTTTTGAAATGTGATATGCGGACATAAGCCAATCCTGACCAATGAAAGACTATCCGAAATATATGTCTCTCCGCCTCCCTCTACGAGATATGTAATATATATATTTAAAATTAATAGTAATTAAATAACTAAATATATAATATAATAATGTGTTTTGGACTCCAGGCAAAGTAAAGTTGTTATTTGCTAAATAAACGACGTAATTCGATTAGTCATTAAGTAAATTAAACCAACTACACCCAATTAGCACGATGTCGGAACCTCTCACAAACTGCCTGTAAATTCAAAGCCACTCGTCATGTTGACTGACCTAAAGCCAAAGTTTTGCGAAGTTGAAAAAAAAGATGCTGCCTCGCCTCATCAGAGAATTCGATATCGATTCGTCTTCGTAATCGACGGCAAACTTTGGTAAACTTAATTTATTTTTACAATCAAATAGATTTTTAGTTAATAATTAATTTTAGTTGTTTCGATAACAAAAGCTGGTTTTTCCCTTTATAGATTTATCACATTTTAAGGGGTTCGAAGGGTGAATTTAGACGGAAATTTCGATCTAAGCATGCTTCTAGAGTAATAGTTAACAAACACACACACACACACACACACACACACACACACATGTCTAGGGTCTCATTGTTTAGCAGAAAATGATAGGGGATCTGATTTGGAATCTGTACAGAACTACAATTCGGCAGTGACAATGGAGAAGCCAGATCAACCAGCATTTACTGCAGACAGATCTAAAGGCTAATTTTACCAACTGACTTGTTAGCTGGAATTTGACCTACATATATAAATTTAACCATGGTTTACGTTCTTCGCAAATATCCCGATGTACAATTAGTTCAAATATGCATGAACACGAAGGGATATCACAAAATAAATTTGTCAGAAATCTCTAGATTTAAAACCTGAAAAATACTCCGTCCCAATACTAAATGTTACACCAACATAAAACTAGACCCTTCAAAATCTAAACATGCCTGCTTATCAGTCTACTTTAGATAAAAAATAAAAGGCAATAACAAGAAAGGTGGTGGGTGTCTGGGTACCCGAACACATAGGTCTAGAGGGTCATCAAAATCCAACGAGGCGACAAAGGCAGGCGTCTCAACCTCCGCACTAAACCACCACGATCAGGGGCCCTGATTGTAAAAATCCCACAAAAAACATGATTAAAAGGAAGTTGCGGGGTCGGTGGACCGGATCAACAAAGAAGTTCTGAAGAGCACTGTCTGTAGGTGGCCTTTGAAGGAGCATGAGCTTTTTTTTTATGAATCAAGATCATTTTTACATAAAGAACGTCTATGTAACTTCATCTTGTGACGCTTTGGTTACCCCGGTGAAAGGCAATAAACAAATGCTAATAAAATATTACACTAACGTTAACAGTAAATAACTCTCACGATTTCTGAATAATTATGGACTAACCACACACGTAAATAACTAATTTTAGGGGACCGGGGTGACTTGAGTGGTTAGGGCGTCCGACTTCTATTTACCACGGTTGCGGTCCTAGCTTCAAAACACGGTACAGTTCATGAAATTTTAATTGGGTATAATATATAGAAGGCATTATAAATTGGTAGGGCACCTAGTTGGCAACATCCAACAGGTAGTGGACGTTTTTAGTTGAGATGAAAAACCTGAATTAATTGTAATAATTTAATTGGTCAAGTGGACCACGAAATTAGTGAATTTAAAGAATTAATATGAAGTACACTTCACTAAAGCTCTCCGTGGCCATTTCAATTGTCGTCGAGAATTCAAACCGATTACACGACATTTGAAAAATGGCAAAAAGGAGGGAAACTCATAAGGTGAGGTTGAGATAGGAAGTTGNAATTGGTCAATCGGACCACGAAATTAGTGAATTTAAAGTTTCGATCTTTATTGAGCTCATCTCCAGAGCCTGGGATTTAGAAACATTGTTTAAACTATTATTCGGAGATTGTGATTTTTTTTAATCTAAAATTTTCTAGCATTGTATAAATTCATTTTTTTCTCATCCTACATGTATTTGTATAATTTAAACAATGTGTAGTCTACATTTCACTCGCATGTCTTATTTATTCGCAAACTCTTGCTAAAGGTGGCGTGAAGATGAAACGCATACACTAGTTTTCTCTTTTTGTCTGATATCCATGTCGTTTCCATTAATGGCTAAATAATCCTTTTTTTTTGTTCGAATTTTCCAATAATGATTATTCGGTGATCATGAGATGAGGTCTGATGTGACGTAGGTTTTAGAAAAACCTTTTCTTTATCGTGCCAACGTTTCGATCTTTATTGAGATCATCTTCAGGGCCTGGGATTTATAGACATTGTTTAAACTATACAAATACATGTAGGGTGTGAAAAAAATGAATTTATACAATGCTAGACATTTTTGATTCAATTAAAGTATTTGTACTCATTCAAAGTGTTTGTTTTCTGTGTAGATGTGTCATTATTGAGTGTGAGACATTGATGTTTTATGTCTATGTACGTCTGATTTTGAAGGGGTAGAGAAGGAAGTAGGGACAGAAAAATATTTTTATATGAAGTGAAGGCTTCTTTGAGGTGAAAGGAGACGACAGAGCCGACAATAGGAAAAAAAAGGATTCGGCCTGATTATCTTTTCAGGGTAGTATAGACGGGGATAATTAAGGAAAGGAAAGCCAAATTGTTGACGAATTAAACTATGTAGAAATGTTTGATGTGTGGAATGTAATGATTGTTTTTTCATCTGTTAACTTTACAATAGCTTTCAAAAATTATAAAACAATCCAAAATTAAAGTTCCCACACCACTAACAAATAAATCTCATGTAATTTACAAAATCAATTGTTTAAATTGTCCGGCACTTACATCAGTATTACTTTCCAATATCTGGATAAGAGAGTAAAGCAACGTATCTAAGATTGCAAAAAACCCAAACAAAATCCTACATCACTGGCTACCCACCATTTTGAACACAAACACAACTTCGACATCAACAATCCAAAAATATTACGCACAGAATAAAACAAACATAAACGTAACTTTTTAGAAATGGTTTACATCAACGGAGATAAACACAGCATCAATTACAGAACAAACACGTGTAAACTCCGTCACAGCTTCGCCAATATCATTAATCAAATTCAATATCGATAATATACATATATATCATCATCATATCACACAAAACATATAATATAACATAATAAAACAATCATTACATTCCACAGATCAAATATTTCTACATAGTCTAATTCTTCAACAATTTGTCTTTCCTCTCCCTACTTATCCCCGTCTGTATAATCCTGAATGGATAATCAGGCCGAACCACCCATTTTTTCCCATTGTCGGCTCCTTTCACCTCAATGAAGCCGACTCCTCATATAAAAATGTCTTTCTGTCCCAACTTCTTTCTCCACCCCTTCAAAATTCAACGTATATACACATAAAACATCAATATCTCACTGGCACTCTCAACACGACACACAACAATGACACACCTACACAGAAAACAAACACTTTGATTGCGTACCAATATTTTGATTGAATCTAAAAGTTCTAACATTGTATAAATTCAATTTTTTTCACATCCTGAATATATTTGTAAAATTTAAACAATGTTTATAAATCCCAGGCCCTGAAGATGATCTCAATAAAGCTGGAAACATTGGCATGATAAAGAAAATGTTGTTCTAAAACCTACGTCACACCAGACCGCATCTCACGATCTCCAAATTCATTTGTCTTATGCATTTGTATTAAAATAGAATATAGAATTAATATCGCAATTTTATTTTTTTAAATATAAAACGTATTTACAATATCAGAGAACAACTTTAGTTTTTATTATTCGCTTTCATTTAAACGCTATAAACATCCATTTGCCTACATTAAGGTTATAGGATCTTTTTATAATTCCCCCTTTCTCGAAAGTGAAAAAAAAAAAAAAAACGCGCGGTAGAGGCGAGGCCTAATGGGGTCATAAATGAATAAATTTCCCCATCTTCCCACAAATTAAAGGAACACCTTTTTCCATGAGATAATTAAATACTTCGTTAAGAGACCGCCTCAACAGATGTCTGTATTCGGAGGGTGTTGGAGACATCGAACAACGGAGGGAAGACTATGTATAAATTATGAGAAGAACAATTAACGACTTGATTCAATTAACGACCGAATTACTAACGGTACGATAAATTTTGTAGGGGGTCATCCATTTTTCAAGCCATTATTAATGCACTTCGATTTAGTTTTATTTATACAGTTGGACTGTTTGTTTCTACTTCATATTGAATAGGATTGAGTGCATTTCTCATTATACGAATTTTTCAAAACTAGGACGATTAGCGATTAAAATGGTTTCATTATGAATTTGAAATGTAAATAAAATTATCAATCTTTTATTTTTATTTGATTTTTAAATAATTGATTATGTTTTTTTGACAAAAGTAGCTATCCATTTTACCCTCCTCAAAGGGCATAAGAAAAATGAAATTGAAAATGAAAAACTTTAAAATGCCTCTATCTCGGCCAACAATCTTGTATATACTGGATACAGATATAAAAATTTAAATAATCCTAACAGATATAAAATTTAAAAAAAAATTAATATTTTAAAAACCCCCGCAAAGGTAAGACATGTGAGACAGCTAGGTTTTCCTGAAGATGGGCAGAAAAAAAGGAAAACCAGCCAGAAAATGAGAAATGAATAACCAAAATCAAAATCACCTGTCTCTTTGACTAACCTTGCCTGAAGAATAGCCTTTTTAAAAATATAAAAAATGTAAAAATATATAAAAACTATAATTTAAATTAATAGATGATATATGAAAATGATAATAAGGAAAGTATGAAAAAAGAAGGAAAAAATCTTTATTTACTAAGCATAAACTTTGAAAACAAAACTTTTCCAAAATAAATCATTAACTCCATTACTTCTCACTGCAGAGAACAACAAACAAAAACCCATTTTGCATCAAACCCAAATTCCTTTAAGTAAAAAGAAGTAAAAATATTTAAATTTTAAATTACTTGGTAATAAGCAGCTAAATATTATATTTTCAAATTTATCAGCAATGATGAAAGTGGTATAATCAAGAAGATCGATAAAGGAAGAAAAGAAGTGAAAAATCGATTAATTTTTACTGACCGTAAAAAAAACATAGAACATACTAACAACAAGAAACAATTGAAGTCTAAAATATTTTTGGTTTCAATGTATTTCTTGATTATTTAGGTTGATCCCAGGTTGTGTGAACCATCGTTCTGCTTGATCGCTGTCATCTTTGTCGTTTTATTTTCTCTGTTTGCGAGGATCAGTTCTTACGGTAAAATTGGGCAATTCATATCTCCTACTCACTCCCAGTTTAGTTGATACTCAGCACATTTTTGAAATGACGCCGAAAAACATAAATATGCTTCTGCAGTTTTAGGTCTACCATCACTATTGCAGAAGGGAATGGTTATTGCGAAATTTGATATAACCAACTTTCGTTAAATGACTGCTACTCGTTGACAATTTTACCGAATCTTAAGTGTAAATTTTTTTAAATGATTGTGAACTGCTATGGGTGATTTAAGTTGGCTTCTTGATAGCTCAGATAAAAGTAGGTGTTGACGAATGGTTGAACATGGAGAAGGAAAGGAAGGGTCTGCCTGGGAACCCCATCCCAAGAGAGAGCCAACCAGCGCCGCCATCAGGAAGGTTTTATTTTTGATAATCCGTCCTCTCTTATGCTTACTTATGCTTTTTGTGGGATGTGGATGAAAACCATTTACATCGCATCTATTGCGTTATGGAAAAGTCCACATACCCCCAACAGGCCCGAGACTAAACATGCACAAGGTGCTCAGCTATTCGACCCGCCAAGCATCTCTGACCGAACCATACCCCCAACGGCACACCCCAACAGACAAGCCACCAAACTCCTCCACGTCGATCTTTCGAAAAATTTAAAGAAGGAAACAAGGGGGCACCATCGCCCAGCATCCCGTTCTGCAGTTTGAACTCTGCTCTTTCTGTGGTATAACAGTATCATGTGGTAAGTATGGGTTTTACCGTCACTTCGTCATTACATACCTAGTAGATAGGTGGCCATCAGATGGCCGTATGCCAGTTCGTATTTTCTATTCATATGGCACGATGATAGCCATTTCTGGGTTGAATCATTTATTTCCCGTAATTTGTTGTTGGTTTTTTCACCCATTTGCATGCCAAAAGTGAGAACTCCTCTTTCTCAGAGGGACATGTAATCATTGAGTGACCTCTTTAAATGCTATTCCAGAACGAGATGCTTCCTTGGCAGATTGGCTTTCTCATTTCCATGTATTTTGCAGTGTCCAGGGATCCACACGAACGTTATATTTTGGCCTCTGTTCTCCCCGCGCAGGGAATTTAAAATAACCGTCACCCAAGGGTGATACGAGAAGTTACAGGTTATTGTTGTCATGGTTGATAGGAAATCAGTGCAGATAACCTTATTTGAATAATCGATTTCTATTTGTAAAATTTAAACAATGTTTATAAATCCCAGGCCCTGAAGATGATCGCACGATGATAGCCATTTCTGGGTTGAATCATTTATTTCCCGTAATTTGTTGTTGGTTTTTTCACCCATTTGCATGCCAAAAGTGAGAACTTCTCTTTCTCAGAGGGACATGTAATCATTTCATAGTGACCTCTTTAAATGCTATTCCAGAACGAGATGCTTCCTTGGCAGATCGGCTTTCTCATTTCCATGTATTTTGCAGTGTCCAGGGATCCACACGAACGTTATATTTTGGCCTCTGTTCTCCCCGCGCAGGGAATTTAAAATAACCCTCACCCAAGGGTGATACGAGAAGTTACAGGTTATTGTTGTCAGGGTTGATAGGAAATCAGTGCAGATAACCTTATTTGAATAATCGATTTCCGGAAATTTTAGAGCTTTGGATATCGCTAACAATTCCGCTGAAAAGTTTTCTCAAGGCAATTTAAACATAAACGTAAGATGATTAGTCACAATAGCTGAATCTGAGCCATATACACGGCATGATCCTCAATGAGAACACAATAAGGATTCTGCATTTTACTGAGAATCTTTCAGCTCATAGTTGTATATTATTGAGAGAGCAGACGATTTTAGGAACCTATTTAAATCCATTCTCAGTTTTGGTGTAGGTTGTTCCATGGCGGAGTTTAAAGCCGGGAACACACTTATCCGATGCTACGCCATGCAACGCTACCCGATGCTACCAAACTACCATTTTCCATAGGGTTTCATTATCCCCGTGCACATTTGCCCGATGCAACCTACTCTACGCTCTGCGATCCCCACTGTCCAGATTTTCGTCGGGTAGCATCGAGTACACTCCAAGACAAAAGAACCGGACATTCGTATTTTTATTCAATGTTGTCTAATTACAACATACTTATTTTAATATAAATCTAATTAACCGAAATCAAAAATTCATAAGTTTTTATATCAATTATTTAATTATGATGGTTTGGAAGAAAATTTATCAAAACACCGGAATACCATTTATTGATAGAATGAATTTAACTAACAATTTATTACACGGTTTGGTCATAAAATTTAACTAACAATTTATTTCATGGTTTTGCTCATAAAATTACACCATTTTCGACGATTAGCGTCAGAACAAGACAATCATATTTTTGTAGTTTATTTCAAATGAGTTTTTATAAAAATTATTTAATCATGATGGTTAGGCAGAAAATTTATCAAAACACCGGGATAACTTTATTTAAAACAATTAAATTTAACTAACATTTTATTACATGGTTGTGCTCATAAAATTTAACTAACAATTTATTACATGGTTTTGCTCAAACTAATGCAAGAACAAAAGAGGAGTTGCGATTGTGATACTGATTTGTGACACACGCTGTGTGACTCGTACGTGACATGCGCTTACTTCGCATAGATGTGCACACTCTGCCAAAACTTGACAAGGCGTCGGGTAGCATCGGGTAGCGTTGCATGCGTTACATCGGGTAAGTGTGTTCCCGGCTTAAAAGTATGATTGCCTGTTCTTTGGAAATGTCGGATAAGGTATTTGACAAGCGTTAGCAATTATTGAATGCGAACAGGAAAGGATTGTCTATTATTTGTCTCTTGTGTCGCAAAAAACTGGCCGTGAGGGACTATATTTTTAACGAGAATGAGTCGCGTCCTAATATTATCGTTGCATACTTAGCATCCAGAAATGCTCGGCGTATCGAAAGAGAGGCTCACCTGCCACGGTATGGAGGCTGTCGATTGGGATTGAACGGAAGGATCCAAGAAATTCTGAAGCTGCGTTATGGTCGAGATCTATTATTTTTAGCACACTGTGTCTGATAAGCTTTACAGCCATAATCGATTTCGATATGTGCATTAATCTAGTTTCTTTTTTTTCGATACTTCATTGTAAGTATCTCTGGAAATATCGAAAGGAAAGTAAGCATCTGTTAAAGTAGTACTTTCAAAAGGTCAAATACCATAACTAGAAAAGTATCGATGCTTTATTCCACCCCAAGCCCCCAAGATAACTTGTGATTAATCTGTCCTTCAATACAAGATGGATTCTGTACAGGATCCAGTTTTCCAAGACATTATATACATTTATAATGCTAGCTTAGAAATTATATTTTATCAAATGCCTTCGATAATCATAAGGACAAAATTGTCTTTGACGTAATAATATGTAATATTGACAAATAATTTTTGAGAAAATATACATAAAGTTAAGAAGGTATTTCAAAAACGAAAATATAATATTAATCAATTAATTATTCTTTTCATCTACGGTTATTGAGATGAAAAATTAGTGTCAAGAGCGGGATTCGAGCCTAAGACCTTCGCCTCAATACATCGCTGCGATACCACTTGAGCTATCGTGACTTCGATCCACTCAAGTGTTAGAGCAGCTGCGTATTTAGCCGAAGGTCGAGGGTTCGAATCCCGCTCGTGACGCTGACTTTTTTATCTCAACCCATACCTTACATAAAGATTTATTAATTGAAAGATGTTATTTGGTCAATCGGACCACGAAATCGAAGGAATTAATATTAATCCAGTTATGTTTTAGTGGTCAATTGATCAAGTTACTTCTTTCAATTAATTATTCTTTTTTCTCTCAACTAAAACCCTACATAAAAAGAATAATGAATTGAAATTAATATTAATATGAAAAATATTTGACTTCGGAACTATTAAAATAATGCGCATTTAGTCAACAATAAAGTTAGTTTTAAATTTCTACTCAGTTAATTCGTTAAATCTTCTTCGAAGAAAGTAAAGAAAAGGAGGATTCAATTTTGGTAAAGGTGGAAAACATAATATCGGAGACTATTTCTTAAAATCGTAACCTACTGTTATGATTATAGCCCACCCCGTTGCCAGCCCTTTCAGAAAATTTTAATCTGACGATTTAGCAGACCACACGATCGGCGATTACAGAGTCTACCATAAGAAAGTTGGGTAAAAAGTGGCCAATATCTTTTAAAAGGAATGGAGAGGAAAATCCGGCCTGCGTAAAAATATAAAAATTCCGAGCTATGGGCCATTAAAATCATATGAATGTAAATCGTTTCGACAGGAACTTGTGATTAACAAGCAGTTACCGCCCTTCTACAAGTGCTTAATCTGCCTTTCTCTGTAGCAAGGCATTTTGGCAGATTCCCAAGGGAGATCGGTTATATTGGAAAGAACATTAGAGTACAAGAATTGATATTAGTTTTTGCAATGTTTTTGCAAAATATATTAATCTCTACTTTTAGTTTTTTCCCTAATTGACGGAGAATAAATACATTTTTTTCATAAAAAGTTACGATAAAAATGTCTTGTATTGATTGATAGTTTGATTAAAAATGCAGGTTTTGTTGATACTGCACCCTCCAAAAGGTACGGTATCGCTTGTTCTGGACTTTCAGAACATCTGTCTTAGTTCGTTAACGAATTTCATTACTTTTTCTGATTAGTTCTAAACCGTTTCTTTTGTGGAGAAGAGTAGCCCCACAATCTATCAGCAAATGTGTGTGGTGGTTCCTTCTTTGCCAAATACACTCATCTGACCTGAAGGTATGGAACCTGAAAAATTTATGGAAAAGTCTCTTAACGAATTTCTAAAAAAAGATATAATAAACCTCTTAAATATGACCGTAGTATCTAATTATTTTAAATTTAATCATACATTTTGTGAAATGAAAGGGTATCCATTGTCCCCACTTTGTTCCGAAATAATCGTGGATAACTTTGAAAAAATGCTTTTCAAATCTATGTACAAAAATTATTCTTTTGATCTTAGTTTTTTGGTTGAGATGAAAAACTAGTGTCACGAGTGGGATTCGAACCCCCAACCTTCGGCTCAATACGCCGCTGCTCCAACCACTTGTGCTATCGTGACTTCGATCCCCTCGGACAACTTCCCATCTCAACCTACAATCGTTAGAATTTTTCTTCTTTTTTGGCATTTTTCAAAACTTCCAAAAGCCTTAGATGAAAAGAATAATTAATTGTGCAATAATTAATATGGTTTGAACAATAGCAAAAATAGCGAAAATTTGAACGGTTGTACGTTGAGATGGGAAGTTCTCAACCTACAACCGTTCCAATTTTTCTTCTTTTTTAGCATTTTTCAAAACTTCCAAAAGCCTTAGATGAAAAGAATAATTAATTGTGCAAAAATTAATATGGTTTGAAAAATGGCAAAAATAGCGAAAATTTGAACGGTTATACGTTGAGATGGGAAGTTGGTATCCGAGGGGATCGAAGTCACGATAGCTCAAGTGGTAGAGTAGCGGCGTATTTAGCCGAAGGTCGTGGGTTCGAATCCCGCTCGTGACTTTTTTATCCCAACCAATACCTTTCATAAAGAATAATTAATTGAAAAACATAGTACACTTGGCTAGTATGAGAAGCATAAGACTATTAAAAAAATTCGAATAATATGGATGATGTCGGTAAGGTCTGGATATTATTTCCAACAACACAAAAAGTATATTGTTAATGTGAAAAAAGTATATCCATAGTAATAAAAAAGACAATTTAGTAAATAAAACTGACTTTTTTTTATCTCAACCAAGACCTTACATAGAAAGAATAATTAATTGTAATAATTAGTTTGGTCAATTATGGCCACAAAACAAATATGGTCTACTAACAAACTAATTAAAATTGTCCGTTTTTAGAAACGCTATGTAATATTTTATGCATATAGTCGGGATCACTAGAGGATCTAAAAGGATTCCTCCAATTAAGTAATTGTTTACACTCTAGTATAAGTTTTACATTGCAAATTAATAAAAATGTTGTTTATACTTTTGAAACTTAAAATCGTCCATAATTAATAACCTAAAACGCTACGATACGAGCAAATTCTTCTCAACAATGGCCCCAAAGAGCTGCAGGATTCATTAAGCCATAGACCTTATGTTTAAACTCCCATTATCACCAGGTAATTATAAAAAATAATTACAAACAATTGAAACCTTGACTAAAAACAGTGGATATGATTTTTTTTTGATTTTTTTTTTACTTCCAGCTTACTACCCCATACACCCGCTTCTCATTCAGGTTTACATCTAATTTCGGTAGCATTAGGAGGATGTGGATAAAAACCGTACATGGCAACAGAGGCCCCTGGAAAAGTCCACATCCTCCCCACTTCCCGGGGACCAATTGCCCTTTGCATGTGGAGTATCCCCCGGAGACAACCCGAGACAGCCGACCCAGCACCCCCAGAATGACCCAGGTTCCTCACCTGTCAATCAACCAACTGATAAATAAATATTTATAAATAATCTATACAAATGTACCAATATCAGCAAACAACTTTCAATATAAATAGTCAATAAACAAATAAATAAAACAGTATTTACATCGGTAATAAATAATCAATTGGTAAATAAATAATTATAAATAATCTATACAAATGTATCAGAATCAGCGAAAAAATTTCTATATAACTAGTCAATAAATAAATCAGTATTTACATCGATAATAGAATTAGAATTAGAATTGCGAGACCTCCTAGGAGGCCTCTGGCCTCTCCCTGATAGATCAGGGGGAGTCACCCACCTTGGTGCATAAGCGACTCCGAGGTTGGGCTCTGGTCGGGCGCCATCGACTTCTTTGGTCATTTCGGCGTCCTTACGTTCCCTAAAACTAGTCATTCTCACACTCACTCATACAATAAATACATACATACTACTATATACAAACCCAATCACACATGCATATCCTCTGTCTGGAATCCGGGTCGGAGGGTACTCGATATTCCGCCCCGAACCGGTTTACCGGAGCAGCGGTGGAGCCTTGAAATAATATGCTGCACCGCCGCCCAACATACTTCTATTCTACCAGAAACTAAAGCTAAACTTAAACCTATAAAATAAATACCCCTCTATATACAACCCATAATCCCAATATCTGTTAGAAACCTAAAAGATTTGTCCTTGAATTCGCTGCCATGCTCGAGCATTCTTCTATAACCCGGCGGTATTCCATTTCGGTCCCTATACAGGGCCAAGCTGCGACACCCCTCCAACACATGCGACACCGTGAGTCTGTCTACTTGACATGCTGGGCATCTAGGTCGACTCGCGCCAACCAACAGGTACCCATGAGTCGCACGTGTGTGGCCTATCCGCAGGCGGGTCAGGACAACGCTTTCCCTTCGAGATATCCCCTCCGGGCTCCACCGGTCGACCGTCGGCTTAACGGACACCAACGCGCCAGTCGAGTCGGCCCAACGACGCTTCCACTTGTCTAACATCATATTTTTCACTATTCTCTTAACGTCGTCAGGCCGAATCGGGGTGGTCTCAACATCATCACTGTGAGGAACGAGAGTACCCGCTTTCGCGACCAGGTCCGCTCTCTCGTTCCCCTCCAGTCCGACGTGTCCTGGAATCCAGGCTAAAATCACCCTTTTCCCGGCGCGCACAACGTCCGCATATTTCAATTGGATTTTGCCGACCAATGGATCCCGTGAATAGAGGTCTCTCAGGGCTCTCACCGCGCTGAGGGAGTCAGTGCAGATGAGAACAGTTTCGTCCCCCATGCCCGACACCCCCAGCATTGCGTGCCAAATCGCGTATAACTCGGCGGTGTACACACTGCACTCTCTAGGGAGTGGGTGGGAGGAGCTCTCCTCCCGCGTGCACACCCCGCATGCCACACCCGCCCCGGTCTTAGAGCCGTCCGTGAAGACGGTCTTACATCCGGGATACTGAGAGCGGAGTTCAAGGAACTCTGCTCTGTATTGTTTCGGCATGGTACACGATTTGGGGAGGGCTGCCAGATCCTCCCGGACGAGTACGGCGGGGAGGGTCCAGGGCGGCACCGCCTGGTGTCCCAGAGAAAGAACCGGCCCCAGTACCATCCCCTCCCTCACCAGGGATACACATCGATAATAAATAATCAATCGGTTAATATATAAACAATAAATTACTAATATAAATATATAAATTCTACTACATAAGTAACAATGTAAATCTTTAATAAATTAATAATTGGACAGATATTGCATTAATCAATTGACTAATTATCTGGCGATTAAACCTTCAGATCATTTTTATTCAAAAATTCAAACAACGTCTTAAATACCATTTCATTTTCAGAACTTATAAGGCTATTAAAATTGAAGGGCTTCTCTACCTCTTTGTAACTAAAGATTTGTTCAAACATGACATTTCTCGCTTCTTCATACTCCGGACAGTCAAACACAATATGTTGCATTGTCTCGGGTTCATCGCATGTTTCACAATTTGGAGAGGGTCTCGAATTCTGTTCAGATAAGCACCACATATGCAGTGATTCGCCCTGATTCTGATAATCGAAGAAAAAAACGCCTTGCTTCCCCTCATTGCGAAAATCCATGAAATGGGACGGGGTTCAGGAATAAAAGCCTTAAAAAAAAGAACCTGCCTTATCCCTATTATACCACTTTTTCCATTCCTGTGACAATTTTTTAGTTAGTACTCTCTTTATATCAGATTTGGCTATTCTGACGTTCTGGACTTCTGGACCCGATGTAGCTTCCTTTGCCAACCTATCAACAATTTCGTTATGCACCACTCCGCAGAAGTGGAACACTTGCCTAAGTCGAACAAATTTTCTGCATATAAGGATCATCTAAATGAAACAAAACACAATGCAAATTTAAATGTAAAAACAACAGTGGAACACATTCAGGGAAGGGAAATGGGTAGGTTTGTCAAATTAAATAAAAAAATCTAAATTTAAACATGGAGATAAATGCATAAATAATATAATAGATTTTGATTTACTTCGTATTTTAAACATGTAACTAACTAATATTTTACATAAAAAATATTCACTAATTTAAAATTATTTTCTTACAGTATTTAATAGGATAATATTTATTTGTGTTGGCATTTACGTTTTTCGGATGTTCAAAATTCAGCGGCATTCCAACCAGCTTCTCATCAAGTCTTAATTTTCTGCTTAAAGTTTAATCCATTTAAAGATTCTTTGCTTTTATCGAGCATGGTTGCAAAGCTGTCCTTATTACCACCAGTTGGAGAATTGTAGTTGGTTTCCCCACAAGATTATAACTCTCCATACTGGCTAGAGAACATTTTTTCTTCGATATAGTGTATACAGATACGGGTATCTATATGCTAGGACTTTTCAATAATAAGTTTTTTGTTTTATTGGCCCAGGCTATAGCACCAGAGGAAAGAACGCGTCTAACCATAATGGTCTACATCCAGAGCAGAATCGCTGGTTGTCAGCCTAAGGTTTTCCTTGTTATCTTTTTCTCCATTATTAGACGTCCTTTTTTGTAGTAGTGAGATGTTTTTGAAACAGTTTAGAATATAAAATATTCGAACAGGAAACAATTATAGCAAAAGTACAAATATTATGTATAACTCACCGGACTTTCAATGATTTCCACTAAAACTGGGAACAAAACACCCGGAAATTCGCTGCCGTGTTTATGCACAGTTGTGATGTCGGGCGGTATTACACGCTCTCTATAAATCCGAGTCACGACACCGTACAATCACGAGTAAGTAACTCATTGAGTGATACTTCTTTAAAAGCCGGACACACATACACACTCACGAGCATTGGTCCGGAAATAGGTCAATCGCACAGGCTTTTATTATTATTAAACATCGTTTGGTTCCTTTTCGAAATCGAGAAACACTCCCTCTTTTATTAAAGTATTCACAAAACCCGCTTAGTAATGGAGATATGTACGGACACTATTTACAGTAATTATAACTAAATGCACAAAATTAAAACTTACTATTCGTAAAGGTTTTGTTTAGTATAAAAATCATTGTAATGCAAAAAAAATAAAAATAAATGGAGATAGAATCTTAAATACTTATCTTGTTGCGTATAAGTGACACTTTTAACATTTAAATCCATCCTATTTAAGTCTGTTTACCAAATTACTTCTTTCAATTAATTAATCTTTTTATGCATGTTTTTAGTTGAAATGAAAAAAAGCTAGTGCCACGAGCGGGATTCGAACCCACGACCTTCGGTTAAATAGGCCGATGCACTACGACTTAAGCTATAGAGAGCAGCGGCCTATTTAGCCGAAGGCAGTGGGTTCGAATCCCGCTCGTGGCACTAATTTTTCATTTCGACCAAAACCTTACATAAAAAGATTAATACTTCTGAAAGTGTGGTGATTAGTGGCCGTTTGTCGATGATTATTCAGAAATCGTGAGATGCGGTCTGGTATGATGTAGGTTTCAGAAAAACATTTTCTTTATCGTGCCAACGTTTCGATCTTTATTGAGATCATCTTCAGGGCCTGGGATTTACAAATATTGTTTAAATTTAAGAAAAACATGTAGGACGTGGAAAAAAGTGAATTTGTACAATGCAAATAAATACTTTTTTATATTCAATCAAAGTATTTCTACTCACTCAAAACACTAACACTTGGAGTGAGTAGAAATTCTTTGATCGAATATAAAAAAATATGTATTTACAATGTATAAATTTAATTTTTTGTCACATCCTACATGGTTTTGTTAAATTTAAACAATATTTGTAAATCCCAGGCCCTGAAGATGATCTCAATAAAGATCGAAACGTTGGCACGATAAAATAAATGTTTTTCTGAAACCTAATCACACCAGACCGTATTTCACGATTTCTGAATAATACTTCTGAATGTTTTTTAAATATTATTAAAAGCAGAAAATTTTGGAAATTGTTTAAACAAAGAGAACAAAACTAAAAAGAAGACAGCTGAAGAAAGTAATCAAGAAAAAACAAAGACTTAATTAAGCCTGATCAGAACTTAATTATTTTAAACAGTAAGATATAAACTTTTCTGTTTTTATGATTGTCTGTACTTTATGTATTAGAATGAATGTATTTATTGGCTAGAATGGAGGTGTCCTTTTCATATTTAATTACCAAGGAGGAAAATCGAGAAACTATTCGGGGAGCAGTGTGAATGAAATTTGGTTTGAGAATGTATTTATTAACGTGAATAGGGGGATTTTCCCAATTACCTCGAGGAATATAAAGTACTCTAGAGCAGGGGTGCTCAAACTTGAACTGCTGGCGATCTACCTCAATATTTTTAGACTACTTACGATCGACTCTGAGAGGCTGCAAGTGTGTGTGATGCAGGGTTGTCGTACATACACGATACACCCTACCTACCTAGGTAGGGTGTACCGTAGCATATATAGATATTAGCTTTCTGCACAATATAGGTACATTATTTTAGTCAAGGTTTGGGTTAGGTTTAGTTAGGTTCTTCTCTACAATATCAATGAAAAAACTCATAGTTATTCAAAATTGCGAGTTTATTGGTTGTTACAAAACAAAAGAGTTACATATGGTGTTAAACTTAACTAAGGAGTGGCTTTGGATGTTGAAGCGTGGCACTGCATGT
>NW_019393224.1:31920-34523 GCF_000648675.2 Cimex lectularius
TATTTAATAATAAACTTTGTATCGACGTAGTATCGCCATCAAGTTACAATTCAGAATGACTCCAATTCCTGCAGGCACAACATTTATATCGGCGTGAACGAAAGTCTCGAATGTTCCCGTCAAACGCGCCGCCCGAAACTAGACTGTACTGTCTCTCGTTGTTTCTAGACTAGACTGTACTGTCTACTAGTCTAGAAACAACGCGGCTTTTCTTTGACAAGTGCCGCGCGTTCCTTTGATAAAGCCACCTTTTGCCGCAAGCAGTGTTATTTTATTACGTAATACATTTTTGTAGTTTAGTTACCTACCTACTTATTAAAAATTTTTTTCTTCTCGAGATCTACTCAAAAAGCACTCGCGATCGACTGGTCGATCGCGATCGACCGTTTGAGCACCCCTGCTCTAGAGCGATGTGAATGGCGCGTGCTGTGTGAATGTAATGTAGTAGCGTGAATGATGGAAGCTTCTCCAATTAACTTGAGGAATACCAAGTATCAACCGGGGACAGTGTGGTAGGGTTCCTACCATTAACTCGAGAAATAACTGGTACTCTGAGGAAGTATAAGCCTACCAGACTAATTGGTTTTTATATATGTATATTTATTATCTGTCTAAAGTTGTGTGTATTATATATACACATTCGCCTAACTGTGAGGCCCTGCGGTTGAGCTTGGTAACAGGAAAAATAAATGAAAGAGTTACCTTAACACCAAAACCCGAATTTAATCAGAAAAATGAATTAGTAAGAATATGCCAAGGATAAAAAAAGAAAAAAAAGTCGTACAAAAATATCGTAGATTTCTAGTCCTGGAACTACCCACAATATAATATACGTAGATTTTCCAGTTCAGTTAAATTGTTAATTGCCCTTTAATGAAACCAGGTTATTTCGATTGTCAAATGTTTTTGTTTCCTTAGAAAATACGACAACTGGATGTAAATCAAACATTTATAGCACTCTCTGAAGTTGGGACATAAATTTGAAAGTAAAATAAATTAAAGGGGTGGCTCGTTCGTTTACCAAGTTTAGGTTGGTAGTAATTAATTTATCCAATGGAAAAGCAATAAATATCAGATATCAGAATATCCGAAAGGCAAATAAAGTTTTGCAATGATCGTTCGAATCCCAATGGATATTAAAACGTCACAAAAATCAATCACAATCAGTAAATCACAAAACACATCCCGAAATGAAACACTACAAATTTTCTTCTATTTTATAATGAAAGAAATATTGCAAGCTAAAAGTTAAATGGGACAATCCTAACTTAATCCGCAGACGTTTTGACGGTTAACTTATGCAATAAAGCTGGGGAAGTTCCCTTATAAATCAGCATATTAATCCTAACTCGATGATATAATGTGTTCAATTGTCTTCTATTTTATTCAACACGTTAAGCATATTTTCTTAATTTTTTAACTTTTCATGCTAATATCATCAATTGTAATTTTTACAAACAATAAACGTGTAAACGTTATTCGTATGACAAAAAAATTCAAATTACTGTAATTTAAACAACAGGGAAAATTGTTTGGTTAAATTTATGTTTTATTATCACTCAAATAACAATAAATTTAATCTCACACACACCCAAATTTTTTATTAATCTACTCGTAGGATAAGCATATTCTGCATCCGAAATTATCTTAAATCACATTAATACGTTACAGTAGCTGACAGTATGACACATTTAAAAGCATAAATATGGCGTCATTAGCAATTATGCTCTTGACGGCTAAACGAGGACAAGGGCCTGTTCATCGTTACTCACAAAAATGGAAATATCATATATTAAAATTTCTCAGTGCGTTAACATAAAATAAACTTAAGTAAATTATCAAACCTCTAGTGAAGACGACCCAATATGTGACCGAATGCCGGTTCAGACGAGCTCACCGATTTTCAAACACACCCAGGATCAATTCAAATATAAAAGGAACTGTCAGCAAGTTCAGTATTTAAAAAAAAAAAAAAAACTTGTGTAAAGTTAAACGGTTTTAACCAAATCCATCTATTACAGGTTAACTTCCTACTAAAAACGGCCTCTTTCGGCTTCCTTGAATAATTAATCCAGTCGCTCACGGATAGTCGAATAGGATGGACGTACACACTTTGCTCCTCTGAAGGATTAACGTGTAAACACATCGGAGTTATCTACGAGCGATTTAACGGAAATATCTCAATCGTACTTTTACATTCCAGTTTTATAATTTTTTATTTTTTGCTTGAAATAAGTAATTATTTTACCTTATTTATAATTTATAAACTGAAGCTAGTTAATTTGATTTGAATAATAAGGTTTCATTATAATTTTTAAACATCGAACTCCTTATCTGCGTGATATTTACCTATCCATATTATCGAAAATATTAACATTCTAATTTGAATGGGTGTCGACACGGGGGGAGGGGATCCTCCCCCAGTTGGACCGAAACTGCAACTAAAGCCTTTGGAGTCTGCGTCGTCTCAGAAAAAAATACCCATTTCGTTGGAAGATGTTATACAATTAAATATTAGCCCGGTAGTAAGATCAAGTAGTAATGAAAACAAGCGGCTATTCACAGGTTCGTCGTCGAATGAATACTCGAAATGTATGCTAATG
>NW_019393225.1:0-3289 GCF_000648675.2 Cimex lectularius
CGATGTTGTAACATTTGAGCGCAATGAATCATCTCCGTTTACACCTAGTCAATGTTTTATATAATCGTAGACGTCTGTAGTTAGGGTCGGAGGACCATAACTATTTCTATTATTGCCCTAAAACAATTTTACTAATCAATAATAATTTTAATTATTCAATACGTTTACGTTTTGTCTGATGAAATCTTTCTTTCTTAAGCATGATAATTTTTGTTTTAATATCTTACTATCGTCACAGTATAGGATAAATTCAGAAAAAATAGTTTTGGAAAAAAGTGTCCCTTGGACTGATGTGTTAAACCGAAGTTCTGGTCAAGATACTGGAAGAGGGAAAAGGAAAAGTTAGAATGCCAACGAGACCATCAAGAAGCATCACCAAGCGCCACTACTTTGAAATTGTACTAAACATATGACGTGTCCTATTTGGCAATCTTTTCTTCCCTTGGGCTTGCAGCCAAGACATAATTGTAGACATTTTTTTATTTTGTTAATTACAGATGTTCAAATCCATTTTTATTCTCCTTAGACGAATAATCAGAAAAACTTTAGATACTTCAATCCAACGCATAGCATGCGTTGTAAAGAATGCTTCTGAAGCTCACCAGAGTGAGAAGCTTACACTTCACGTTTCCTTGGTTGTTGGAGGATTAACAGCCAAAACTCCTCTTCAAACTTCGATATCGAAAGGTAAACTGCCTGATCTTCGTCATAACCA
Source organism: Cimex lectularius (assembly GCF_000648675.2). Taxonomy (NCBI): domain Eukaryota; kingdom Metazoa; phylum Arthropoda; class Insecta; order Hemiptera; family Cimicidae; genus Cimex; species Cimex lectularius. Next base: position 716 of record NW_019393225.1, read on the forward strand.
GGCAGAAGACTATTGTCTCCCGGCGAAAATTTGTTAAACCTGCATCTTCACCGTGAAGGACAAACAGCCATAACTGCTCTTAACAGTTTGCTATCGAAAGGTGAACAGCCTGAGCTGGGTCATACTCGTGGAGAAGATTTGTATCTTGTCATCTGCTCCTTCAATTTCAAAGATCAGCAGCCACAATTGCCCTTAAAGGTTTGCTACCGAGAGGTGAATAGCCTGATCTTGGTCGTACCCAGGGAGGTCATACCCTCCTGACACCGGAATCTTCATTTCATAGTTGAGCAGCCACAACTGCTCTTAAAAATTCGCTATCGACAGGTGAACAGCGGGATCTTCGTGATGTTCAGGTAAAAGACGATTTATCTCCTGACATCTGCATCTTCATTTTCACAGAGCAGCAGCTACAACTGCTCTTAACATTGAAGGTGCTGGTTTAATGATTTGACTCCAAAATTTTTGGGTAGCCTTAAACCTGGCTCTACTAGTAATCATACCCCGAAGTGAGTCCATGTTTGCTACATTATAATTCGTTTCGTATATCCATCTCGTGCGAGGCACGATGTACATTTCGCACGAGAAGGCTAAATGGTCAGCCGTTTCCAGATTTCCACACGGGCATGATGGGCTGGGCTTCAGGCCGAATTTAAACAATTTCGCCGAAAAGTCGCCGTGCCCAGTCAGAAGCTGCGACGTCCAGTGATCCACACTAACATGCCTTGTATCAAGTCGCCTTTCAAGGTTCGGGAAGATGACGTGGGTATATCTACCTTTAGTCAACGTATCCCACCGGCGCTGCCATTCCTCCCGCAGCCATCTACTCGCATCTTGTGCGCTCGTGACAGGGATACTGTGTTGATGTCCATTTGCTATCTCCCAGGTGGCGTCATAGCCCTTGCTTGTAAGTCCAGCGGTGGCCTTCCCGCTATGATCTGTAAGGCATCCGTTGAGGTTGTTCGGTAGGCTTTCGTTACGGCCAATAAAGCCGACCTCTGTGCACTTAAGAGTGTTGCCCAGTCTGCTGCTCGTAGCCCGAGCATCCACGCTGGGGCCGCATACAGCAGAACAGACTGGCATAATGCCGAGTAATATAACTGCCTGCTTTGGTACGAGATGCCCCAAGCCGCGCCACCCACCGCCCTTATGGCAGCGACTCGGGCTGGGATTTTTTCCCTTACATACCTCGCATTAGCACTGAACCTCAGCCCGGCGGCCATTCTAACCCCCAAATAGGTGAGGACAATCGGTGCCTTGATGGTTTGGCCATCGACTCTGATGACTGGCGGTGACCGCATATTAAGGGACTCTTTCAACATCATTAATACCGTCTTTTCTGGGGCTAACTGCAGCTAGACTTTTCTGCACCATGTGGTCAGGACAGTAACCGCGGTGCGACTCTGCGCTTCAATTCCCGCCTTTGTGTTTCCCTGGAGTATGACGGCCAGGTCTTGGTCATACCAAGGTAGAAGACTTTCTCTATTAACTTCAAATCCACATTACAATTACATATTGGTCCACAATTTATCCTAGGTAAGTACAAGTTCCCTAACTCGAAAAAAGTAATTTAGCCAAGTTTAACTAATGTTAAGAAGTCATGATGTATTATTAAGTATAGTAAGTTATTAGCTTATTCTTACGTCAGGTCTTCAGAAAATACATTAAAATGAATCTTTTGTCCATTTCATGAACAGTAAGTATCAACTGATCGCGCAGTTTGACAGTGGTTATATTTATGCAGGACTTGTAAACTGTTAGTTGACAAACTCAATTAACACAACTATTGCAAAATTTGAAATTAACAACACGTGTCTAGATGTCAGCACATCCTGCACGGCCGTCGTGTATTTTCGACTGCTGTTGTAGCTACCTTCCAACAATTATGTTTCTTTCCTTTTTTGCTGCTGAAAATTCAATTTAATTTTTGACGATGCAACACAACTGTTATTGCTTGTTTAACTGACAAAATTCCCGATTATCAAGGGATGGTGATGATGACGAAACACAAGAAGTATTAGGTTATTAACTGTCATTGCTGCGAGTGTTTTCGCTGGGTATTCTTCGTATCCTAGGTTATATCTCCATTCAAAGGTTGCTTCTCATTCGAAGATGGGTGGCAGTTTCTTCCTCACTGCACAACCTACAAATTTGGGCATTGTTGAATAGACATGCAGATATTGTCTTGGATTCCAGGGACTGGTAGCCTGATCACTCTCCTGAGGTTTAACCTCTCTAGTTGTAGCAATCTATTTGCCAGTTTTAGCGAGGGTTCTTAAAACATTACTTTACTATGTAGTAGTTCTTTAGAGTTTATCAACTTCTCCTTTTGCCTTTTCTGGATTCCATTCAGGAGGATTCTGTGTCCCCTCAAGTATAGGTTCACGGGCTATATATGGTCTTGCAGATCCTCCTCTGGCCTGTTTATCTGCATTACCCGAAAGTCATTTCTATGTAAACTTTAAAGTCCTTTCATGGTTTTTGGGTAGTTAACGACGTAGGTCCAAGAACCTTATTGTCAAATTTCAAACTGCCCCAAAAAATTAGCAATGACCGAATGGACAGACTGGATAAATG
>NW_019393226.1:0-3343 GCF_000648675.2 Cimex lectularius
ACAGTAAACCATATTTATTCGGAAATCGCGAGATGCGGTCAGGTGTGACGTAGGTTTCAGAAAAATATTTTCTTTATCGTGCCGACGTTTCGATCTTTATTGATATCATCTTCAGCCCTGGGATTTACAAACATTGTTTAAATTTGACAAATACGTGTAGGATATAGAAAAAACTGAATTTATACAACGCAAAATAATTTTTTATATATTCAATCAAATTTATGCCAATCCCAGGCCCTGAAGATGATCTCAATAAAGATCGAAACGTCGGCATGATAAAGAAAATGATTTTCTAAAACTACGTCATACCAGACCGCATCTCACGATCTCCGAATCATCATTTTTCTTTTATTGTAGAATCATTTTTGAAATTTTTTAAACATCATCTCCGTATAATCATTTTTCTTTTATTGTAGAATCATTTTTGAAATTTTTTAAACATCATACTCCTTGGTTCGGTCATAATTGTGTGATGGATGTTAAGCTTGGAATTAAATTGAAAGTTGAAAGGCTAAAATAGATACCCAAATACAGGCAAATTGTCGATGAAAATTCCATGTATTAATTGATTATTTAGTTAAAAATGTCAGAGAGAAGCCTCGGTGTGATAAATATTGACAGGGGCACAAAGCCGCAATGGGGCTTGATTAATGAGTCAGCTTTGCCATGAGGGATCTGACCCGTCTTAATCCGCGACAGAGGCATTTTTCCCACCTTAATTAAACAACGTACGATGCGGAATTGAAATATATACGGAATGAAATTGAGACAGGGGTGTAATATCAAACAATGACGGTCATAAAGGACCTAGCAGAGTCGAATAAAAAATAATGACTCATTACTTGGTTTATATTGGACCTGTACCCGATCGGATTTAATTTTTGCCAACTTATTCCAGAACTTCACTATTTTACGTGGTCCGCTTGACCAGTTAATATCATTCAATTAATTTAAGGTTTTAAGTTGAGATAAAAAAAAGTCAGTGTCACGAGCGGGATTCGAACCCACGACCTTCGGCTTGATACGCCGCTCTATCTCTTGAGCTATCGTGACTTCGATCCGCTCCGACACTAACTTCCCATCTCAACCACACCTTTTGAATTTTCCCTCCTTTTTTATCTTAACCGAAACCTTAATTAATTGAAAAGAATATATTTGGTCAAGCGGACACGAAAGCTAATTAATGTAATAAGCAAAATGAAGTATACTTCACTAAAGTTCTCCGTGGCCATTTCATTTGTCGCCGAGAATCAAATAGATTGATTACACGACATTTATAGTACAAAGTAAATTTTATTTTCTTGAACTTTCACGAAATTGTTAATTAAGATAGTTTGTATATATACAAAGAGATTTACATTAACATTATTTTTAGACAAAAAACGCATAACGCAGCAAGAATACCCAGTCATAACGAGCAATAATGTTGACAGCAATAACCTTATCGACCACCCGGATCTCAAATTAAGTGAAAACCTCCATTTAAGCGTATATTTCCAAATATTTCAAAACAAACCTTATCTTAACCGGCCATACAAAGTGGATAAATTTAAAAGCACAAGGTACACAGTAATTGTGTTTAACAACGCCAGTTTTATATGAGGAGAAAACAGGGCGGACTAGGTAAAAGATGACACGGTAATCCGCACACCTGGTACTACTGGATTATATAACACGACAGACAAAGCCTTCTCTGACATACTAAAAATTTTACATTTTCGAAATAGATAAAAGAACAGCGAGCAAAGAAAACCACCTGACATTTAATTACACCTCTTACAATAACGTTAAAGGTTTCGTTTTATTTTATAAAAATAAGTTGATTGTTGCCTGTACATATTAATATATAATGCAAATTTGCGAGTAATATAAAGTTTTTCTCATGATCATAACACTGATACAATAGCCAATACAGTAGCCGAAGGACACACGTTATGTGAAATCACAAAACGATACTCGATTTAAGAATTTACGAGGCAAGCGTCGTTTAAAAACATGGAGAGATAGATAGATAGATACATAGAGATAGATAGGTAGATATATTTTCTGAGTTATGTCCGAGGGAAGAAGCGTGAAGGGGTATGGTTTTTGTAACATGATGGCCCACCCCCTTTATTTCGAAAAGTTAATTTTGGCTTGGAATCGCGTGGGGGCAACAGATTTAACATAACTTTTTCATCTAGCTGGAAAACAACACTAACTTTATTATTTTAAGTAAGATCCTCAAATTTTTATTGTACAATTCGATTTTAAACCTTATTTTTTTCATTTTTACTGAAAGAAAATTTTTGATAGGATCGACCATTTCTGAGTTATGTCCGAGGGAAGAAGCGTGAAGGGGTATGGTTTTTGTAACATGATGGCCCACCCCCTTTATTTCGAAAACGATTGACTTTAGCAAAAACTGGTTTTGTACAAACCACAAGTTAATTTTGNTGGTAACAAATTTAACATAACTCTATGATATAGCTGGGAAATGCCACTAACTTTGTTATTTTAAATACGAATGCAACATTTTTATTGTACAATTCGATTATTATACAATACCTTATTTTATTATTCCTTTACTGAAAGGAAAACTTTGATAGTATCGATCCTTTCTGAGTTGTGCCCGACGAAAGAAACGTGAGGGCGTATGCTTTTTGTAACAAGATGGCCCACCCCCCTTATTTCGAAAACGATTTATTTTAACATATTGTAAATGACCCATGCTCACCCAAATTCTGGCATAACTGCCGGAAAATAATGTGATCAGGGTGTTCAGTCAGCAATCCTACTGACACTTTAGTCATAATACGTTTTAAGTTTTATACTAGTTTCTGCGATGGCTCCTTAATATATCGTTTTGCTGAAAAAGGGTTCAGGTTCGGTAGGTGTCCTGAATAAAATTGCCCTTGACTATTTTGTATCCTTCTTCGTTGCCTCTCGGCAGCCAAGAATTTTTTAAACTTTTCACCATAACGTCATATTTTGATCAATTTAAAATTCGATAGTACCATGTTTTCAGCGTAAAACTGGTTTAAAATGCTGTGTCAGGATGTATAGTGTTTTATTTGAAATTTTGAAGTTGAACTGGACTTGAGGTACCTTGTAAAATTTTTCTCCAAAAAAATGGAAAAAAAATTAAACCTGGGCTAAAAATATTAACCACGTATTTTTTTCAATAGTGTCGTTGGTTCAAGAAAAATTTAGCCGGGCCGTCTAATATAACAAAAACAAGTTTACTCTCAGCCTTAAACTTGAACCCCTTTTAAAATGCTTGAAATATAATACTTTTCATGATAACTTTTTAAATAATTTTGTACGTAAAAAGATTTCTAAATTTATAATTCCACCTTTGGTA
>NW_019393227.1:0-3415 GCF_000648675.2 Cimex lectularius
GATGATCTCAATAAAGATCGAAACGTTGGCACGATAAAGAAAATGTTTTTCTAAAACCTACATCACACCAGACCGCATCTCACGATTTCTAAATAGATATAAATAATAACACTTAAAAATGTACATTTTTGCTTTTAAATTTGCACATGTTTGGAGCATACAGAAATTTTTTTGAAGCCGAAAACTCTTGTCAAAAACTTATAGAAATAATAAATGTTATGTATATATTATGTATACTTGTAAAGTTGATGAAATTAATATATAAATTTTGTTATTCAACAGTTTGTAAATCTGTGGTAATCGTGCTGTGTCTATATTCACAGGTTTCGTCCGTTAGAAACGTTTTCGCCATTAAAACTTTATAGGAAAATGATTTTCTTTCGGATTAAAACTTTACTGTTCGGATGAAGTATTATTTCAAGAGGAAAATGAGTAGGGATATTTTCAAAACGTCAATTTACTTTTCTAATCCAATTATGCATATACATTTTTTTTTTAAATTCGGCGTATATTTTTCGAAATTCTATATGAACGGTGAAAATTTATTTTTTTAGAAAAATTAAGTTACATTTTGTAAAACCTACTCTAAATATTTTCGCCATATTAGCTCTGATGTTCCGCAGTGCCGTTTCCTATTAAATTTTACCACTTGTATAAATGGGCTGTGCTTTGGTTAGAAATGAAGTTAGTTTTCATCACTAAGTGCCGTGGGAAATGCGGTGTAACGGCACAGTCGTTCCATTGAAGATCCCCCTAGCATGAATTGAATAAGAAAATTTCCTATTCGTGTCCAAAGAAGCAAAAAATACGCGTCAAATTATACCCGAAACGTAAACAGCGACTATTCGAGCGTAACGACAAAGAAGTCGCCCGCATATAGCTTCCGGCGAGAGCCGTTATTCTGTAAGGAAAACGTGACATGAATACGACATCGAAAAAAGATGTATCGCTATCAAGCCATACTGCGCTACTCTCAGATTCTGTTATTTCCCACGTGTTTATATTTCAATCTCGTTGTATTTTTATATGAAAGACAAACGGCAAGTGACATATTTAGTTATGGTAGCAGCATTATTTTATCCAAGTATTGACATAAAGACTGTTGACTGGTCGTTAGTTTTGCTTTGTTTTCTATTCGTATACACGATGTCCTTAGTTAAAACCAGCAGCTTTATATTTTATTATTTTCAAGTTTAATACTTGAATAATTGTTTTGAATTATAAATGACTAGCTCATTTCAAACTGTTTTGGAAACGATTGTTGAGAAGATTGTCTGCTTTATGGTGTATGCATACAGATTGTTCCATTATTTATTTATTTGGTACTACGTTTTTACACTCGGCGGAATCGGTACATTTTATGTTTGAAGAGTATGGGCGTTCAAACTACACAAAACTACGCGTATCATGGGATAATCGAGGTTTTACATTGGGGGAAAGATTAATTCGTAATGATGAAAGATCATTTACCAAAATGTACCAAAATGTGATCATTTACCAGAATAGTTCAGATTAAAATAGAAATAAAAATTTACTTAAACGATTGACATAGCCCAAGGATTTTTAAAATGATAGCTGTACTTAATGACTCAAAATGAGAGTGAGAGAAAGTGTGGGGAAAAGATAAAAAGATTTTAGAGGGAAAGAGAGAGAGAGAGAGAGAGAGAGAGAGAGAGAGAGAGAGAGAGGGAGAGAGAAAGAGAGAAAGATTGTCTCTTTTATGGTATATGCATACAAATTGCTTCATTATTTATTTAATGCTACTTTTATGGATGAAATGTTTTAGTTAATGCAGTTGCAATTCGAGAACTTCCTGCAGTAGAGGGCAAAAATGCAAAGGTATGAACCTACCTACTTTAGTGGATATTGTTTACCATGTTTACAAATATAGTTCACCTTTTTCACCTAATTTTAATCTGCAGTTTTTCGTCTGGCTTTTTATAAATCTCCCATCAATACAAATTTAATGCTTTTCGTTGACTTGATTTACCATAAAATACTGGATTATGGGGGCTTTGATACACCGTGCTCCTCGAAAATGGAATTTATTCATCTTCACAAGCAAACCTTTAAAGATTATTTGCATTCGTCCCTCCGTCTAGGGTCTTTCCGCTTGTGTTGTCTAACCCCTAATAAATATGAACCCTCGGGTGCTGGTGTTTTTGGAAAAAAGCCCATTAAGCCAAGTGTTTTGAAGTAAAGTAAATTAATATGAAAATTTAGAAAAAAATATAATTTTTATTACCTATTTTGTAGATAAAAACATACCTGGTTATATTTAATTGCTGCCTAAAACCCTTCGAAATCGAGCTAACAAAGCAATAGTGTAAATTTCAACTATTTACAATGCAATATTTCGCACAACCGATTTCTCCATTCCTTTCACAAACTTCCTTTAAAATCCCCAATACAAAAACTACACAATCCTCCCGTGCCACAAAATTGTATAGGCCAATAAGCCTCTTCTATAATTTATCAAAATTTTTGAACGTCTCCTCCATAAAAGACTAATTCCAATATTCAACTCTGAAAACGTAATTCACAACCATTAAATTGGATTCCGACTTCTTTAGTCTACTGTTCAGCAATGCTTCAGAGTAGTCAACAAGATATCATCGGCTCTAGAAAACAAATAATATTGTTCAGTCATATTTCTGGACGTTATAGAAGCATTCGACCATGTGTGGCACCCCGGACCTCTTTAAAAGTACAATCACTCACCACCTACTATCTCATCCTGAAGTTCTTTATCCCTGATAGTTGTTTTAAAGAGGGAATCGTCACCGATTTTTCACCCATCGCACCAATCTCAGCTGGCGTTGTACAAGGAAGTATCCTAGGCCCCATCCTCCAGACCATCAACACTGTTGTCATACCGACACTTCCAACCACCAAAAACTTCCACACGACGCGGATGACATCGCAATCTTACCAATACCACACCAATCCTATCCTAGCCACAGAAGCAATCCAACAACATTTGAACATCATCAACTGGCCCACTCGGCGGCGGATCAGGTGAACGAGCCAAAGTTACGTTTACTCTCAAACCTCAAACTTACATACCAGTGAACACGAAGAAGCTGATACCACCATCCAACTAAGTCCGCTACCTTGGGCTTAGAAAGTAAAGCTACATGGAACCCATATACAAAATAAAAATGTCAAGAACATATCAAAAGTTACACCAATCGTACAATACAAACTAACCCCTTACAAAACACCCATCAGACCGATTTGGACTTAAGGAGTCGAACTGTGAGGCTCGGTCAAATTCCATAACATCCAACGAATTCAATCCTTTCAATCTAAAGTTCTCCTAGATAGATAGATAGATATAGAGAGAGAGAGAAAAAGAGAATGAGAAAGAGGGAGGGGGAGAAGGAGAGTGAAAGGGAAAGAGAGAAAGAGCGAG
>NW_019393228.1:0-3265 GCF_000648675.2 Cimex lectularius
GGTTTCGTAGCTGAGGCCGTCCTTCCGTTCTTCAACCGCTTTTTTTATTTCGCTCCTGAGCTTCTTCTAGATTTCTGGGTTCCTTGAGAGTTCGAAGAGCGTCAAGGCTCCAGTCAGTGTCGTCGTGTCGTGTCCAGCGAAAAAAAAGACGAACGTGTGGGCAATCATTTCGGTCTTAGAAATATCTGGTAAAGACAATAGTCTCTATTAAAAAACTACCATAAGCAATCCCCTTTTAATTACCACAGTGTTTGCTCAAAGAATTGATTATCTATGTACCTTCATAATTTTTGACATCTCCATTTTCACATTTGATTAAAAAATCGAATAAATCGTTGGAAACGATGTTCTGCTCTTTTCTCAGCCTGATGACCCTTTCGACGAGTTCAGAAAATAGCGCGTATATCCCCTTGTTGAGAGTGGTGAGCCCGAGAGCCTTGTGTATCTCCGGTTGAACGGTGTAAAGGAAGGACTTGATCAAGCTCGGCGTGTCCGGATACGAGAACATGTGTGACGCTTTGAGGAAAGCAGACTGGTCCTTCACGTCGATCCCGATGAAAGTTTTCGTGATCACGTTCATCGTCAATTCGGTCAGCGTCGGGTCCATGTCGATGTCCAGATCATCCTTCGCGCATTGGTCAAACTTGGGAAAAAAGCTGTCCATAATTGGCCCCGTCATGGTATGGATGGATTTGAGACGTTTAGGAGTGAAAAGATGCGTCAACACGGATCTCCGCTTCTTCCATTCCTCAGACTTCATGAAAAAGAGCGAATGGCCCACAGCGTCTGTGTTGTTTGTTGTGTCTAGAAAAGGCGGGTGGTCAGAAAAATGTTCGAAATCTTTGATCGTTATGGTTTTGATCAAATCCGGGTCTTTGATCATGAGAAGTGGCTTCCAGAGGAAGTAATAACCGCCGAATTTGACATCGCCCAATTGCTTATAGCATTCGTCTGCGACGTCCGCTTCGTTCGCTTTCATCGCGATCACATCGCCGAAGTTTCCGAAAATCGATTTCGCCGGCCATTCTTTCACGCCGTGTCGACTCCAATAAGAAAATTTCCTTTTATACCAAAACCACCCGATCGTGATTAAAACAACGAACAACCCTATGCTAATCAACATCTCCAGAAGAACTCTCACAACTGGTTCTGTGCCCTCGGGATGTTTCATATAAAGGATTTCCCCGCAATCCCCACCATTCTAAAAAGGAATTTACGCAATTGCATCTTGCTCCCAACACGCCTGTTTACGATTTATACCCAATAGTTAATTTGATATTGATCTGTCAATTGCGTTTACGACTCAAGCTGGATTGTAGTATGGCCAACGTAAAAACAATCAAAAAATTAAACGGCTTACATTAAGCACCATGTTCTACGATCAAAAAAAGCTTTTTTTAACGACGAACTTTCTTCTTGTTCAAAGAGTCAATTAAAATTAATTTTAATATGGTGGCCGGTAGCTGCTATGGCTATTGCCTACCCCCTCGTTTTCTGCACAGTTTAGTTTTATTCTAATCGACGCTTAAGGATAGTAAAAATGAATTCTATACATCCGAATTGAAATTGATGGTGAATTATAAATAATAAGTTGAAACGATCAACATGAAAGTTCAGCTATTAAGTTTTCGTGTATTAATTTAGAACTTTAATTAGCTATTAAGGGGAAATGTGTATTTTTAATAGTGATAAATGCCGTTGAACTCAGACCCACTAAGAAAATATCTCTTAACACTAATAGCTGAGCTATTATTTATGAGAGAGGGGATAAAACTGTTATGTAAGAAATAAACGTCGAGATAGTCTTGCATGTTTGTTTCAGAACAATGTTGTCTGCGGGTCTCGCATTAGTTTGTATTTTAGTCGGAACGGTCTGGCTTTGGTTGAAACCGCGTTTTTCTTATTGGCGTCGCAAGGGCGTAAAAGAATGGGAAGCTACTTCGATTTTTGGTCACTACCGGAATGTGGTCGCCCTCAGAGGGAACGAGGTAGACGAGTGCTACAAGAAATTGGGCGATGTCAAATTCGGCGGTTATTATTTCCTCTGGAAGCCACTTCTCATGGTCAAAGATGAGGACTTGATTAAGAAAATAACGGTGAAGGATTTTGATCATTTCACGGACCACCCGCCTTTCCTCGACGTCAACAACGACACCGACGCCGTGCTTAGGTCTCTGTTCTTTTTGAACGGTGCAGAATGGAAGACGAAGCGGGCCGCGATGTCGCATTTTTTCACGCCGAGACGGCTTAAAATTCTCCCCGGCTCTGTCGAAAAACTCTGCACGGATCTATTTCCGAAATTCGACCGGCTCGCCGAGTCGAAAGAAGATTTCGAGATTGAAAATCAAACGGCGGAGATCTCGATGAACATAATCACGACGACTTTCATCGGCGTGGACGTCAAGGACCAGACTTTCTTCAGAAGTGCGGTTAAACTTTTTTCCGAACCGGGAATGGCCAACGTGTACAAATTCATTTTGTACAATGTCCACCACGCGGTCCACAAAATCCTTCGCCTGACCACTCTGGACAAAGAGATTCATCCTATATTTGCAGACCTAGTCGATAAAGTGATTACAAAAAGGTTAGAGCAAAACATTGCCGCAGAAGATTTGTTTGACTACCTGATTAAGTGCAAAAATGGCGAAATTAAACAATTCGAAGGTAAGAGAAACATTGCTTATTGCACTCAATTGTTATGAAGCTTTTGCGCTTTTCACTTTATTTATTCTGGATTGGTAGAATATAAAAGTCTACTAAAAATGTATAATAGAATTGTTTGCATGTTTTAATGTATTGTAATTTAAATTTACATTTAGTAATGACTTATTATTATTATTTTATGTTTATTGAATTTTTTAATTTAATGTTATATCCAGGAGTGATGAAAACGCCCACCAATATTTTCAAATTTGAAAGTTTAGAAAATTCAACTATTTGTTTTATAATTAATTAAGGTTTTCAGTCGAGATAAAACCTTAGTTAATTGTAATATATTAATTGGTCAAGGGGACCACGAAATTAGGGAATTATTTGTTTTATTTCATTCATCATATAAAACAGAATCTCAGGTCAATAAATTCAGAGAGAAATAACTGAAATTGTAATTAAATTTTAATAAAGTTAGCTGTTATAGGTTTTTACAAAGCTATAAAATTCTAAAAGATTTGAGCATTTTCCTTGCATGTTTCCTTAATTTAATGTAATATTTTTATTTAAATTTTCACTTCATTTTTACTTTTTATTATTATTTTATTTTTATTGA
>NW_019393229.1:0-3412 GCF_000648675.2 Cimex lectularius
GTAGAGCAGCGGCGTATCAAGCCGAAGATCGTGGGTTCGAATCCCGCTCGTGCCATTGACTTTTTTATCTCAACTAAAAGCCTTAATTAATTGTAGGATATTAATTGGTCAAGCGGACCACGAAACTAGTGAAATTAAATTAAAATGTAAATTAAATTAAATTTTGAAAATTTTAACTTTAGCCTTGGTTGAAATCATATTGTTTTTTCTTGTTGAACCTCTTTGTTTGAGGGTACAAAAACAAAAACGAATTATAATAAATTATAAGTTTTCCGAGATCAATTTTTTTTCAAACTAGGTAATGTGCGACGTATTTTCTTTTAAATTTTTCCTTGTTTTAAAATCTGGCTGGAAAAAAGGTTTAGAGGAGTGTTTCGTGTTTCTTGCTGGACTGCTTTGATTTGATGGGCAAAATAAAAAAGGATTTTTTATGTTTTAATATCTTCTTGGGCATATTTTTTAGTTTTGGGGGTACAAAAAAAGAATTATGATTGTTTTTCTTTTGGAATATCATCCTGGACTATTTTTTTCAAATTAGGTAATTTACGACGTATTTTCTTTTAATTTTTTTCCTTGTTTTAAAATCTGGCTGGAAAAAAGGTTTAGAGGAGTGTTTCGTGTTTCTGGCTGGACTGCTTTGATTTGATGGACAAAATCAAAAAGGATTTTTTATGTTTTAATATCTTCTTAGACATATTTTTAGGTTTGAGGAGACAAAAAAAGGAATTTTGATTGTTTCTCTTTTGCAATATCATCCTTGACTATTTTTCTCTTTTTGTAATCTATGGGTCATTTTCTTTCCGATTTTGGCCTGGATTTGAAATCCTAATGGAAAATCAATACTACGTGGGGTGTTTCCTCCCATTGTTTTTATCTTTTAACATCTTCTTGATATTTTTTTATTATTATTTTACAATCTTCTTCGCTTTTGCTTTTAAATTAAATTCAATTTTGAAAATTTTAACTTTAGCTTTGGTTGAAATCCCATGGTTTTTCTTGTTGAACCTCTTTGTTTGAGGGTACAATAAAAAAAATGATTTGTGATTGTTTTTCTTTTGGATTATCATCCTGGACTATTTTCCTCATTTTGTAATCTATGGGTCATTTCCTCTTGGGCTTTTTTTTAATTTTGCAAACTTCGGCCCTTTTTCTTTTAAATTAAATTTAAATTAATTAATTGGTTGAAATCATATTGTTTTTCTTGTTGAACCTCTTTGTTTGAGGGGTCAAAAAGAAAAAGGAATTATGATTTTTTCCCCTTTACGAATGTTTTCCTAGATCCATTTTGTCAAATTAGGTAATTTACAACATATTTTCTTTTCAAGTTTTTCCTTGTCTTAAAATCAGGATTGAAAAAAGGCATCCAGGTGTGTTTCTTTTTTGACAGCTTTGTTTATAGTATATAAAAAAAGAGGAATATTGGATGTTTAATTTTTGATTCACTTCCTGAAGGTAATTTTAAAAACTGGTAATGTATGAATCATTTTTATTTCCACTTTCGTCTTGGCTTGAAATTCCATTTTAAAAAAAACTCTTGTTTGACGGTACAAAGAGAAAAAGGAATTTTTTAATTTTATTTTTTGCATACCTTCCTGGACCTAATATTGTAATTTAAACTTTCGCCACGGTTTGAAAAACGATTGGATAAAAGAACTCGCGGGGTTTTTTGTTTCTTGTTGGACTACTTATTTGGACGAACAAAAAGAAAGAGGAATCTTCATTTCCTCGATAAACCGTGACAATAATCAATTCTGCTTGTACAAACTTCAATCACCTCGTGGCAAAGTTCACAAAGATTATTTTTGAATTATCAAATCTTTTTCAAAAAATATCTATGGTAGACAAAAAAAACAGCCTTGTTATTTGTTCCTTTCCTTCTTCTACAAGGTTTATTTGAACAAGCATCCTGTTCTGGCTGTATGAAGGAGTGGGGGTACGATTCATATCCGGTTGATGAAAAAGGTGTTTTATTAAATTTCTTTAATATTCTATGTGAGAATTATTTAAAAATTAGATAAAACCAAACGTGTAAAAAACCTTCGAGCACTTCCACTGAGGTTAATATTTTTGCCAAAGAGCTGACATTGACATAATTCTCTGGCAACTGCCTCGCTCATGAGGTTAGCGAGGATTTATGTCTTTTCCAATCAGAACTTATTGAACGAATTGCAATATTTAAAAAAATTGCGTCAAAGATTGTCAGAATAAACATATTTCTCAGCACGTCCTCGTGAAACGTCTTATCACGCGGGGGGATAATCTTTTCTCTTCTTTTTTTTCCAAAGGAGTAGATGTAATCTGAAGGAGTTGGAATTAGAGGGGATGAGAGGAGATTGCGTTAATCTTCCGCATAGCACTTGGTAGGTATTTCGACATTCGGCCTACAAATGCTCTTTCTTATGTGTCATTTTCTGTCCCGTTCCAAATCTCATAGATCTGGACGAAAAAATCCGGGAATAGAGAAAGCTACGGTTTCGCAAAGACAATTTTGCCCGAACTGGTTTTGTACGATTTCTCCCATTTGGGATCTTCGCCCACTTGAGATTGATTAAATACTAAATCACGTAAACTAAAAGTAAAGATTCTAAACTAAAAGGGTAAAATGAAAGGAAAGAAATTTATTTTCAATCACGGTAGTTTTTCTGTTTAACTTGCATGCTTTGCCACCTGTGTTCGTTTGCTCGTTGCACAACCTTTGATTTTCTTAAACAGTGGATCATGGAAAGGGAAGATGAAGAGAAAGGCAGTTCGAGTGGGGGATGAAATATCAAAGAAGATTGGCACGGCATGCGTTCTCTTTATACTAAACGATACAATTTGCCAATATCAAAATCTCCATGTTATAGAGCTTATTCCAATAAAGTTTAAATTGGATAATTCAACTTAAAGCCGAGTAAATATACAATAACATATACTGTAAACAAAATTATTAATCTCATCAAGATCCTTTTTTAACAAAACATGTATAGATTTGTTGCCATTTATTGGGTCCGCCTTCCCTCGCAGGGTTGTAAAAAACCGTATGCTTTGAAAGAAAAGAAAGCCCGTCGAAATAATTTTAATACACTTTGGTTTCTATAGAATATTGTCTATTTTTCTAATATAATAATAATAATGCTTTATTAATACAAAATGTGTACAAAACAAAAATATATGCCATAGCATAAAAAAACGTCATGGATAAAAACCGTTGGCCCGAGGTTGAAGCCACAATCATCAAAAATATATTTTTTTATTAAATTCACTAGTTTTCGTGGTCCGCTTGACCAATTAATATCTTTCAATTAATTAAGGTTTTTAGTTGAGATAAAAAAGTCAGCGTCACGAGCGGGATTCGAACCACGATCTTCGGCTAGATACGCCGCTACTCTACCACTTGAGCTATCGTGACCTCGATCCACTCGGACACTAA
>NW_019393230.1:0-4376 GCF_000648675.2 Cimex lectularius
CTCTCTCTCTCTCTCTCTCTCTCTCTCTCTCTCTCTCTCTCTGACATTCACTCTTTCTTTCTTTCTCCCTCAGCCTTTCCCTGTGTCACGCACTTCCTTCTCTTTTTTAATTTACTCATTTTTTAAATAAATTCCAGTTTAAATACTACAATTTAAAACTCGAAAAATTTATGTACACAACTTATAAAAAAATTGAAATTCTGATTTCCTATGAATGAAATACTGTTTTTTTCTTATTTTTTATTTGTTTATTTAATTCATATTTGACAACGGAAACGACAGTTCGTAGCATTTCTTGTAAGTCAGTAATTAAAATTAATACTTAAATTTATTTACACTAAAACTACAAAAAAATTAGGTTATGTTAAAAATCTGGGGGATCAGAAACTGAATCTATAACTTTTACATGTATTTATATATTTTGTTGCCTATATAGACGGGTTAAGAAGCCCACGAGCAAAGGTACAAGAACAATAACAAATCTTATATTAACAAATTCCAAGATGAACACTATTCATTTAAAAATATCGAAAAACATAACACAATATATATAACATAAACATATTTGAGAAAGCGTATAGTTATATTAGTAGAGAGAGAAAATTATTTACAATTGTATAGTAGGTGAAAATATTTCGTTATTGCAAGTTTGTTTGTATTGGATATATTAACGGTAGTATGCTTATTACTAACAGTTATTATTCCTGAAATGCCAGAGTCATCCTAAAAAGGACTCTGAGGATCTTTAACGTTTTGATTCTACACCTACCCTATTCGGCCCTATCGGACCTTTTGATTCTCAAGATGAGAGCTGACGCACCTCCGCATACGGCAGGATTGTGTTACTGCCGTTGCATTGGTGTAGAGGCACCTCAGCCCCGAAGGGTCAAAACAACCTCGCTCCCCGCTTGTCCATTCCAAGTGGCCGGGCCTGCATTAAGTAGCAGACGGTATGCCGCGCGCCGTAAGCCGAAGTACATCATCCTGGTCTCCCGCGCACTCCCTAGATAGAGAAGGCGACTCTATCTCTCAGAGCATTCAGGCTCCCCTAGCGTCGAAACTTCCGGATCCGCTCCGGCCGGTTTCGTTTAAAGTGGAATTTCTAACCACCCCCTAGAAGAGCACCGCCTACGGTAAATCCTCCCATCGAGCTCAGCCTACACCTGCCATGCGCATTCGAGGGACGCCATAGGCTTACGCCTTGGTGGTCCGATCCTTCGCTGTCCCACAAAGCAACAACGACGGTCATACGCACAGATGTGCAAAGCATATGCGAGTAGGAGCCACCGATTCACTGCCCGCTCCCAACCGCTACTACTCACGCTTTCGAGGGACTATCCCATAATCATAGTGTTTTCTACGCCTATACGCTGCTGTCCCGTGACGCCGGGTGAACATTTTGTTACCCTGTGGTACAGATGGTCATGCACCTTCCCCCGTCTATGCAGACAGGATCTGGTACACTGACCCTCGTGTGACTCTGATAAGGCACCCGCCGCCCATGCCGACCCGAGGACGACCCGAGGACGACACGAGTACAGCTTGTGCTTTAGAGAGGTTGCCACGCCCTCTGGGCTACACCTTTATTTTGCGCCCGGACACCATCCTTGTAAACAAGGGTTGGGAGGGGTCCCAGGGAAGAATGAAGGAACCTGAATTGAAAGACGGACGTGGATGAGGACACGAGGTACACCTTTCCGAGGCCCCGAGCCTTGTTAATAAGTAACATAAATATGTTCTAGCAAATATTTTATTTTAAAGAGGATCAACATTCGCAATAGGCATTTGTGAACGATTTTGTTTAATTAATTCGCTAATTATCAATTTATTAAATGAGTTTTTTTTCTGATCCTGTTTTATTTAAAAAAATGAATTTAATTATTTGTTAAAATTTATTTCCTAACCCGCAATTTCCTTAAAATGTTTCCAAAATGTACACTGTTTGTTTCAACATTAAAAATTCATTATTTTATTTAAATTTCTTGTTTTTTTAGGGATTATCATTCAGAATCTATCCTGCCGCTAAATAATAAAGATACTTCATTTTGAAATTGTATTACGAGGAAAAACATAATATTGACAGTTTTATCTACATTGTTTGATCATAAAGTTTAGAGTTCTTCTTAATGTATGGTGTTTAGTGACCGTTATCCAATGATTATTTGAGATCTTGAGGTGCGGTCTGGTGTGAAGTAAGTTTTAGAAAAACATTTTCTTTATCGTGTCAACGTTTCGAACTTTATTGAGATCATCTTCAGACTCAAGGTGTTTTCCGTGTAGATGTGCCATTCTTGTATGTCGTGTTGAGAGTGCGAGTGAGATATGGTTCTTTTTAATTGTCATAAACTAATGTAATTCCTGACCGGAGGGTAAATTCTGAGCATTTTAACTTCTATTGAACGAAATTAATTAATTTAACCGTGGATAAATCAGATGAATTATTTAGTTTTTGAAAATGCTAAGTAAATAATGAAGGTGATAGTTTTTATTGTTTCGATCTTTATGATGAGGAAATAAAAGGTCGCCGGTGGGGGAACCACTGCCCCGGAAAGCAGGATTCGACGGCATCAGAAGTATTAAATCAAATCAATGCACATGAATTATAGCCCACGTTTATTTACGTGCATTAAAGGAAAGTGGCAAACTGCTACACTTAAACAAATACCACCTAATTCACCTTGTTTTTATTCCTATTGACCTCTAATATATTGGCACTCTCTCTCTCACTCTCTCTTTCTCTCGTTCTATCTTTTCTCTCTGTTTCATATACTGACTCTTACTCTTGTTTTATCTCTATTTCTAATTATTATTATAATGGACGAACTCTTTCTTCTCCCATCTTTCTCACTCTCTCTCTTTCTCTCTCACGATTTATTCTCTTTATCACATTACGAATTAATATTTTCTTCCTATCTCTTTCATTCTCTGTGTTTTTTTGTTAATGGAAAAATCGACAATTTCTTACTTTTCTGTAACGCCAATTTGAAGAATAACTAAAACATAATGTAAACGAAACATATACTTTCAGGAGGTTGCAGTATACCTGTACAATTTAAGACGTCTACGAATGAGTTTTTTAAAATAAAATTTCAATATTCCAAGAGGTAAAAATGCGTATAGTGTTGAAAACGCGTTTGAAACAATTGAACGAAAAATTCAGGAGAGTTGGTTTAAAAAATAAAAATAACACACTTTATGCAAATTGATTCTAAAACAACTTCAAAAAATAATTTGTTAATGATTATAAAGAATTGTCTCAATAAAATCAGTGGCATTAATTAATTTGAATGCAGTGGGGGAATTGCAGCCGGCCATTGCGCCCAACACAGTGGCGTCGCCTTTTTAGCCTAACTGCCCAGTAATTGACTAAGTCATAGACTGTGTTCCCTTAACAGATGACAGATTTAAACTATATAAATAATATTGCTTTCTTCCACGAAATAGATTAATCTGTTGACAGTAAAAAAAGATAAATTGTCCAAATTGTAGCGGGAAAACTGTTTTGAAATGTTACAACGAGGAATAATGTTGATTTAAATTTTCACAATATAAGCTAATCGTCACTTTTTGTTCAACCATTAACCAATAGGATTATGTTTGGATGTATTTTTAGGTATCGAGTACCAACAGAAACAGCAGAGTAATTATGTAAGTAATTATTTATGGCACAATTACACAGAAGACAAACACTTTGAATGAGTAGAAATATTTTGATTGAATATATAAAATATATTTTGCATTGTATAAATTCACTTTTCCACATCAAAAATATAATTGTAATATGTAAACAATACTTGTAAATCCCAGGCCCTGAAGATGATCTCAATAAAGATCGAAACGTTGGCACGATAAAGAAAATGTTTTTCTGAAACCTACATCACACCATACCGCATCTCACGATTTCTAAATAAATATGTATGTAATGTGAATTACATGTTACATAGTACCTACATGGTACATGTTAATTATGTAAGTATGTTGTTAAGTTATATATATAACTTAACAACTACATATGTTGTCTTTATTTGACACTCCATAATTCCCGCTCGAACACATTTTTTTCCTTTTCCTCTCTCTATCACTTTCACTTACTCGCTCTCACACTTTCTTTCTCTTTCGCTCATACTTTCTTTTTCTTTTTCACACTCCAACTTACAGTTTCTCTTTCTTTCAATCTCTTTCATTTTCTCTGGGTTTTTTTAATGCAAAAGTCGACAAAGTCTTACTTTTTTAAAAGATAATTTGACAAATAACTAAAACGTAATGTAAACCGAACAGTTATTCAGATATCGTGAGATGCGGTCGGGTGTGATGTAGGTTTCAGAAAAACATTTTCTTTATCGTGCCAACGTTTCGATCTTTATTGAGATCATCTT
>NW_019393231.1:0-95000 GCF_000648675.2 Cimex lectularius
TAAAAATGTGTCATTTTATAGGTACACGAAGGGAGGTAAAAAATGAATTTAGGTTAAAACTGATTCACTAATGATGCTAATGAGGCAAGAATTAATTCATTTTAGTTTAAAAAATTTTAAATTCACTTTTTAATACAGGATAAATCATGTTAAGCCATTTGGAGGAAAATGATTTAATATAATTGTACATTTAGGCTGTGGATATTTAACGTTTGCTGGATTCCTTAATTTTTAATTTATGTTTTTTAATTTATCAATGTAGTTGCCCCCTCTATTGAAAAATTCACGAAGCTTTTTCTAAATGAAAATGAAAAAGGAAATGCAATGGCAAGAGTTTAGGTTAAAATATAAAATTAGGGAGGATTCCTCTTTACTACAGTAAAACGTGGTTTTCAAACTTTTGTCTAACAAGAAGAGTTTTTATAAGCTGAGCTGAATTTTTGTATGCGCCTCCCCAGCGTACAATACCATATTAAATAAGGCGTAATATACTTTAATTAAATTCGCATTTGTTTTGCAGAAAGTAGATCTCTTTTAGACTGTGTAACACTTTTTTACTATTTCAACATGATCAAACCATTTTAAATGTCGAGTCGAAGCAATTAACACAATTATTTGTACAACATATTTTAATTTTTACGTTTTCTATGGGACTTTTAATAGTGAAGCACATTAATTTTGAATATGCACTTTCCGATAGTCAATTGTAGGAAAACCAGTCAATATAAAAATATTAATATCATGATTTATCCCTTCTTCTTCTTTCGCTCAATTAGCCGAATATTCGGGAGAATATCATCGGCGAGAGCTGTTAGGGAATCCTTTGATTCCTGATGTAGTAATGTGTCATCGCAAACGAGGAAAAGTATAGGCCCAGCACATACCCTTGCGGCAACCCGTGTTCGACTATTTTCTTGGAATTCAAACTGCAACTTTATCACGAACTTAGCATAAAATTTTTGATGTTATCAATAAAAATTATTAAATTGTTAATCTTTTCAAATTAATGCCGATTTTCCAGATTTTTACACTCCTTCTTTCATTGTATTTGTCTTTATTTATTTATTTTGGCTTACTTAACAATTTAAAATGATAGAAAACTAAATCTCGCTGAACGCAGCAACATGACGATGTTGATCAAATGGATTGGGAACAAAATTGCATACCCAGTAAATGGTAGAATTTTATCGGTAGAAAGTGATATTCTTCAGTTTTTACATAAAAAACCCTAAAAAGATGAAACAGTAGAATAAAAGAAATGAGAACTTTGTGAAAACAATGTCCGGATATTTAATATTTAATACGACGAAATCCAAAATTAAGATTTAATTCAATAATTAACACCTGTCGTGTGCCATATGCAGAAACAAATCCCCTAATGCATAATGTAAAATAATTGATGAACAGGTCGATTAGGCCTACGCCTGCCTTGATCCTGATCGATGCCGCGAACACACCTGTAAATCTACGTCATTCGGTCATTATGAATCATTTATCATTAGGTGTTATGTTAAATCGATATGGGAGTAGTTTACGTGACTACTGCAGTATGTAATTACATACTTTGCAAAGTGTAAGTGAACCTCTCATTCAAACCGAAACGGCGAGATTTATCGCCCATTGATACTTTCCCAAAGAGGATCGCCGATTCGTCGAAATTCAAATTTCATCAATGACTCAACCAATACTCAGCTATAACGGTAAAATCGTGAGTCGTAATTTCTTTAAAAAATCCGATTAATTAATAGACGGCTTTTTATTAGAATAAAAAATTTTTTCTAGGTTTAAATAAAACAAAAATTTGCTTATCTCCACCCTTTTCTAGATTGATTACAACTTAAAAACCACAGCGATCTTAACAGAATTGGTTTTGGGTTGGAAACAACTCCACGCCTTAAAGCCGTTTCATTCAAATTTTAATGTCCAAATACAACGGAGGTGTTATCATATGCACCGTGGTTTACTTAATTTAAGAGAAACATGAATATACAATATGTCCGCGTGGGCTATTCCCGTTCTTCCCAAAATACATATTGCTTCTTTACAAAAAAAGGAAAAGGATGTGATGACTCAATACGTTAGGAGGTGTGGGTATGTGTTTGTGTGTCCTTCTCTGCGGCAAGAGATAGAGATGGAGATNGTGGTGAGAGGGAGGGAAGAAGGGAGGGGACCAAATCAAACTAGATCGGAAATTCGTGAGTCAATAAAACATTTTTTATTTTTTACTACGCGGTGCCGCTGTTTTTGAGAAAAAGCCCGTTCGTAAGTATGCTGGATTCGAACCCGAGACCTTTACATTACATTGAAAAGCGCCGTGACAACGCCTAAACCGTCGCGGCCACTGACGCCTCTGAATTAAAAATTATTTAAATACACGATTTTTTCATGGCTTGCTGAACTTTTGTGGTGGAAATCCATTATCAAAGGTTGAATGTAAAAGAAGGCTTTATTGAATTGAAGGCTTACTAAAGGCTTTACTGACAGTCATTTTTTTATTATGATGTTTTTACTTTGAAAGAAAATTAACTAAAACACCGGAAAAAAGTGATAGATAAAAATTTAACTAACAATTTATTCTATAATAATTAATATTACTAATTTTAATGTATTATTAAAAATAATTTTCCAGTGTTATAGCGATTTTTTTTTCAAAACATTGTAATTAAACATTTAAAAAATTAAAACTGAAGATCTTTTGATTTCTTTTAACTTCTTTTACATTAAAATAAGTCTGTTGTAATCAATATAACGATAAAAATTCATATTGCTTCAAATAAACAACAAAATTGGATTGTTCTGGTTTTTGTTTTCAAGTTATGTTTTTAACTTTATAAACAGGAAATATGAATTAAAAAAGGTCAATGTCAGAGATGAGATTCGAACCCACAGTTTTCGGAACAACACAACGGTTAATGATGAAACAAAATCGTTTATCTGTTTCTTATCCAGCGTATATTTACGATCTACTTGTTTGATACTGAATCATTATGAATTTTTACAATTCGCAAGATTAACACTAGTATTAATCTCCTATTTTATTTGTTGAGCGTGTTGAACTTTTGTTGTTGAACTTGATCAATACAAAACATTAAGCGACAAAGGTTTATTAGATCCATTTAATATTTGTAATTTTTTCTAATTGCTACATACTTACTAAAATATGTTCTTTTTAAAAATAAGAGAAAGCCATTATTTTTTATCAATCCTTTTAATACTTCCACTACAAATTTAATTGTTTATTAGCCGTTTCGTTAACATCACTTAAAAAACCTGCTTTTTTTGGAATCCTACACCATTCTGGAAATAGAACGAAGATTATGTATTTATAGATGTTAGTTTTTTTTTAAGATTCCACCCAGAGAATTTATTCTTTTCACAGATCTGATATAAAATCGAAGGCAATCAGATCCCACTTTCAGACATATCTATGCATTGTGTATGAATTCCCGACCTTGTCTCGCAGTTAATCTGTCAATTGGCGTAGCGTATAAATCGATGGACGACTTAGTTATGTATGAGTGGATGTTTGTTGTTGGAAATGAAAATTATTGAACAACAGGGATTCCAATGGCTCATTTTGTTTCATTTTGAGTTAACCTATATTTGTTTTTTCTCCTTGGTGTTGTGTAACAGTAAGCGTTTAAATCGATCCGTCCTATTGTGTTATAAAGTTGAATCTCATGTCAGTCGTTTTTATTATCTATTTCATCAGAGAAAACGATTTTGTTCCGGGCTCGATTTTTAAACGAGGAAGCGAGTGGGAGTTAACATTCTGGAGTGCCCACTTCCCTCTGTACGTATATCAATCCGGGGACTTTAAATGTCAGAATTTATAAAAGGGACGAAACCCTTTAGGCGCGATTGTCTTCCAAACGCGATGATATATTGAATTAAAGTGGCCATAGGAAGCAATCCGTCCCCGAATTATAAAAAAAAAAATAGTCTCAATAAAGAAACTCGAGGCGGAATAATAAAATTAGATTGAAAACATGGGCGTGGCATGGCCCGGATGAGACAGTTGCGCTAAATTCAGCATGTATGCAACAACATTCGAAAATTGGTGGTGATTAGTGACNTCTGTTGTCTCTATTTACTTTAATCTTCCCTATTTATAATTTTCTCGCTCCCTTTCTATCTGTCTGTCTCTTTCTTCTTTCTATCTCTTCATTTTTTTCTGTATATATTTATTTCTATAGCTTATTCGTTCATTCATAAAGTATCGTTCTATTATGGCGTTTGTTCTGGTCTCTCTCACTCTCTCTAACTCGTTATCTCTATTTCTGTAATCTATCCGTCCATCTGTCTGTCTGCCTTGATCCCTTTCCCTCCGTTCTCTCTCTATCTATGTGTCTGTCTGCCTCGACCTCTTTCTCTCTCTTCTTTATATCTTTTGTTTTGTCTATTTTTCTTTCTATATTTATTCCATATTCTATTTCCTTATTTGCTGTTACATAGAATATCGTTCTTTTATGGCTGTTTGTTTTGGCGACAACAATCTGCATGGCTCTTATGGTTCTTATGCCTCTCTTTCTCTCTCTCTCACTCTCTCCTCTCGCTACATATATGTATAAATTACGCAAGGTAGAGGTGAGAGGGAGGGAACAAGGGAGAAAGAGAAAGAGATACATAGATTTATATATAAATAAAATTTTAAAATTTTTTAAAATTTATATATATATATATCCTTCTCTTCCTCCCTTGTTCCCTCCCTCTCACCTCTTCCTCTCTCTCTCTTCTCTCCCTGTATTGAATGTAGACAAAAAGAAAGAATAGAAGAGAGAAGATATAGAAAGAAGTGAGAAAGAGAGTGTGTGAGAGAGAGCGAGAAAGAGAGAGAAAGAGCGAGAGAGAGAGAGAGTGACTTGAAAGAGATTCTAAGAGCATGTGGCTGAAAGAAGAAAGGTCACAGGTAGAAAGAAAGAGTTCTTATTTGCAGCGTGTTTTCCTTATTATTTTTGGGTATCTCTTCATGTGGCTTAGGTTACTCAAGCTTTTCTGAAGTATTTCCGTTTTTATTTAGATGAATTTCCAGGTACTTTTATCCAACCCCCTGTACATTTTTAATGAGCGAATAAGGTATAGAAAGAAATATAGACAGAAAAAAATGAAGAGATAGAAAGGACAAAGAGACAGACAGATAATAGGGAGCGAGAGACTCATTCACCGAAATAGATGGTTGCACTGAAAAAAAGCATTGTAATAGTACGTAATTTGTAGACAAAATATAAAATTGTTACCGTCATTGACAAAAATTAGGCAATTCGTATTTGATTTATTAGTTTAGCAGCATTTTTTAGTACGATATATAATTGTCAGACACCTATAGAAATTTTATAAAATTTTATACATTAGTTAGTAAATTGGAACCGAATACAGTTTAAAAATTATAAATTTTTTATCTTAACATGGTTTAGAACGACAGTTCCTCAACATATAATCATAAAACAACATAAATAATTTTTACCTTTTGGAAAGGAGTAAATGTGATATAATCGAAGTCAATGTTGTAATTTATTTATTTTTAAAAACCCTCAATTCTATCCTCTAAAGTTTGATTTCTTTTGAGATTTATCATATACACAATAAGATACCTGTTTTATTATGATGTGCATTTGAGAGAAAACAAAGCAATCTAAACGTGTTGCATGTTACAACGAGTCGATATGAGCCGATTAATCACGCGATGCTTAATTAATAATTAATTCCTCCAGAAATAAATAAAAATGGACGTTAACCTGTATATCGGGAAAGAAAGCACACCCCTATTACGATGTATATTTTATCAATCAGGTAAAATATTTTGACGGAAATTATAACGCCATTATCAATAAAAAATGTATGGAGGGAAACCTTTATATCCGTTATTGACCTTTCTGTATGATGCTAGGCCCTTTGTTAACAGTTTTGTTTGCCTGAATAAACGGACGGGGAAATAACTAGTACTAGAAATGATGAATGGTGGAGTGAGTGCAGTGTTCAATCCTTTTTAAAAAGATAGTTCCTACTCACAGTAAGTTGTTTTCAACGATACGGATTTCGAGCTTTTATCTCATCATCAGGTTGAAGGAGTTCAAACAAACACGTCTCTGTTGCACATGAATTGCAAAAGTGCCAGTGTATTATCCTATATTATTAATTCTTATAATTATTACTGGTATTATCCGAAACGGTTGACATTTCCAAAACGAAGTTTTTTTGGAGAATTTTTGTAAGTTTTCTTGAGATTGCATTTCAGAGAGTTGCATCCTTTTCAAATAAATAAGTCGTTCAAATATTGTGGCATGCGCTACATTTTTTTACAGTCTTTGACCCCTACGAAAGGAATTTCAGTTCAGAACAATCACGCTAAGTTTAAATTAATAGGATATTTACCTTTGCTGTCGCGACGCATACATTTTCAAACTTAATTACGAAACATGCAGTTATTTATCAACAGTTGTAGAAATCACTTTTTCTAGACCTGTTTGTATATAACGTACAGAAGGGAAAATCTTGTTTTCAAACATTTGTTAACCAAAGAACAAATATATAATTGCCATCTTGTTTTAATTGTAGTTATAATAATTATATATATTGGGTAGGATTGGGGATGTGGTTCAATGAATTTTCTTATGTTGTTTTTATTCTCCGATCTTACTAAATATATTGTGGAATAGCAGCTGGTCGATCACCTTTACATCAATAACGATTTCGTTTTACAATCGTAAATTTCTGTAAAATCTAGTTCAACAGTTGGTGCAAATTAATTATTCTTTTTATGTAAGGTCTTGGTTAAGATAAAATAGTCAGTGTCACGAGCGGTATTCGAACCCACGAACTTCGGCTCAATACTCTGACCACTTGAGCTATCGTGACTTATATCCACACGGACACCGACTCCCCATCTCAACCTACAACCTTTCTAATTTTCCCTCTTTTTTTCCAATTTTCAATTAGAACACTAATCATAATGGATTTAATAAGTAGGTGCAAAATGTTTTGACGTGGTGAGGGATCTAACTATTTTTGTATATTTTATATTTTTTGTATATTTTCTTAGTGTTATTTTACTGTTTTTGTTAAATTCTATTTGCACTTAGTTTTATAAATATTTTATTTTAGTGATATCTTTTCCAACGTTTTCGTGAATTCACTAGTTTTCGTGGTCACCTTGACCAATTAATATCTATCAGTTAATTAAGGTTTTTAGTTGAGATAAAAAGTCAGTGTCATGAGCGGGATTCGAACCCACGATCTTCGGCTAGATACGCCGCTGCTCTACCACTTGAGCTAACGTGACCTCGATCCTCTCGGACACTATCTTCCCATCTCAACCCCACCTTTGAATTTTCCCTCCTTTTTGCCACTTTTCAAATGTCGTGTAATCTATTTGATTCTCGGCGACAAATGAAAAATGACAAAAAGGAGGAAAAAGTCAAAAAGTTGGGGTTGACATGGAAAATTAGTGTCCGAGTGGATCAAAGTCATGATAGCTCAAGTGGTAGAGAAGCGGCGTATCTAGCCCACGATCGTGGGTTCGAATCCCGCTCGTGACATTGACTATTTTATCACAACTAAAAACCTTAACTAGTTTTCGTGAAGTTTTTTTTCCATTTAAATGCATTTCGAGGCATTCAGAGCCTCCTTTTCAGTAAACATATTTTTTATAGATTATTCAAATTAATGAAACATTATGTAAAAACTAATTGTATGTAAGGTTCGAGGCAAGAGATGTTCGAGTCTTTCTCAGACGCTCCAGAATCCCCTTCAAGGGAGAAAAGCTCAAGAAGGACAAGTGAAGTGTAGCTTGAGGGGACTTGCTACCACGGATAGAAAACCCCACGTGGAAACTTCAGGGGAGGTTCTCGAAAAACAAATGCTATCAAAAGGGGTATTGAGCTGGTTTTCGAATTAAAGAGATGTTGGTGTCCGAATTTTAGAAAAGTGCACTAGACATTTTTTTAGGTACTGTATGAGTGAGCGTGGGAGCAGTGGTTGTCCGGCTTGGGTAACCACTTTGTGTATTTAAGAGTTAATAAGTTGAATAAGTTTTATTTGCTTCATTTACTATTACCCTAGTGACGGATTTGGAAGAAGGGCAAATCTCAGACGATTGGTTGACTCCGTTTTCCAATTAGTCGACGACAAAAATGTTATATATATATATCTGTCTCGGGGGCGTCATGGCCTTAACGGTTCTCACCGCAATGGTCTTAGGTACTTATCTTAGTTGCAGAATCTACTTGCAAATGGACTTTTTAATGGAATACACGAGATCCCCAGTAATTGATATTATAACCTCTGCATTTAAATAATTATCTATCTGTGTATGTTTTAAATATTGCCAAATTTAACAATTTAACAAGTAGAGAAAAAATGTTATAATAATGAAAGAACCTCACCACAGGGCATGCACAGATCGCAATTCTAATAACACTTCAGAGCCATAAATATATAGTTTGTGTATGTGCATGTGTTATTTATCGAACGAATGTATTTATTAGCGTGAATGGAGAGGTTTATCCCCTGTCAGTCAGAGCAATATTGAGTATTCTGGGGTAGTATGAACGCAAACCAGACTATCATGTTTTATATTGTTTATCTTTCATATGCATTTTTGTTATTTTATCCATATTTGATTGCGCCCTGCATACAGAGAGGTTAGCGTAGGATAAAGAAAGGAGGGGGTCAGTTACCATCATCATATTAGTCTGATCATAACTTAGCAGGATAAAACGGATAAAACAGGAAAATAAATTAGTTTGATTAAAACGTGAGAAATATCAGAAAGGAAAACGAAAGAAAGAAATTTACCAATGTAATTTGCCGGCCTTAAAAATAAAAAAATAAATTGTAACAATTGAAAGAATACTGGTATTTTTGCATAAAAATCATGATGATATGTGCTCGTTACCTTACATAAAATAGTAAGGTTTAAAAATAATAAATAAAAATAATAACAAAATTATTGTTGAAAACTATCGAAATAGTTTCAAATAAACATTTTAAAAATATGTATGTAAATTATAGAACACATTCCTTTCTCTTAAAACGTATTTTGTATTTTACATGAAAATCTTAACAAAAGATGCAAAACCGAAAAAACTAATTTCAGGTAAACAACGTAGTTGAGATCAAATAAAATATATATTCACTAATTTCGTGGTCCGCTTGACCAATTAATACATTACATAAAATATATATAAAATGAAACTGGAAATAATAACAAAAATGGCGTAAATCTATGTCTGCCTCTAAAGGCATTCCAAATTAGCAGCATAAAATCATACAATAAGTTAATTTTTTCCCTTAAAATAGTAATAAATAGAATCCCAAAATACTCCAAGAAAAATCTACAAATGTAAAAGAATTACATAAATTACCAGAAGCGCAATAAAATTAAAAGAAAAAAGTGAAAAAAATAAAAAGAATTTGTCTTATTGTTTTTTAAATTCCTTCAATATATTAGTTTATTAAAATTATTTTAAGTTGAAAATAACCGAATAACTGAAGGTTTTTCGGGATAATCGATTTATTGGAAATAAATAGGACCAAAACTAGGTCACTGTAAACTATCATATGTTTAAATATATGGTTATTGATAATGAAATGCCACTTGCCTTTAAACAAGAATCCCTTCCGGGGAACCGTCATTATCTATTTATGTAAATAGAGATTTTAATATTAAAATATTTTGAAATTTAAATTGCAAACTTGTCAAGTTGTACGACATTTACTTGTAAGCTTTGTTTTATGAATCAGGTGCTTTATTTGACTAGGGTCTAGTTTCGGTTTGTGTCGTTTTCATTGTTCACGTTCTTAGAAAGCGGTATCAAGCCCGTGGCATTTCGAGAAGAATCGATGGAACGGCTAAGCTAGGAAAAACTGTCATTTGCTGTTTTCAGCACGTAATATGGCATTTTGGCCAGGCCCGTCAAGCGATGTCCATCAGCGCAAATAAAATTTATCATTGAATCAACGCTGAAAGTCCGCTGATTGTTCTTTTGGAATTGTATTAAAAACTATGGGTTAATTCAATCGCGTTAAAGATAAACATATCTAGTTTATCGTTCAAAATTATTTCGATTATCTTTGTTTACACTATTTTGCATTGCATGATCGAAGGAACGTACGATTTTTTTTGCATCAAATAGAACGCAATGGACGGAACCGGCTGTATGGCTAGAAACAATAACAGAAATATGTATTTTTGTAGTTAAGTCATGTCTGGTCGTACCGTCGTTTCTGTTTATCGCTATCTTCAATGGTGGGTTTGTATAGTTTTGGTTGTTGAAACTGAAGATGTTAAAAGGTGAAACGTCAGACCCAACCGACTAGTTAAAATGATCTAAAATCAGGATCATCACCCGCATATCTCATGAGGAAATCCCACAATACAGGGTGTTACAGGGTTAAATGTCAATAGTCCCACGGTGGATTTACGAAATAAAACATAGTTTCACCAGGACGAGGTTTCTATCTTGACCCTTTCCTTTGATATTAACATTTTTGTGATTTTAGTCAATAGCATAAATAGCCATGTAACTAAGATTATTTTTGACCTAAATGTACTTTTCTGCTGGAGTCAAGGCTAATTAGTTACAATACAAAATTTATTATTGAACTAAAAAGACACTCTCAACACGACAAAAGAATGACACATCTAAACGAAAACAAACTCTTTGAGCCCTGAAGATGATCTCAATAAAGATCGAAACGCTACTTTTACAATATTTATTTACTATTTTATTCTAGAAAGCTGTCTAGCCAATAGACAAATGGTGTACTAAATATTTATTAACTATATTTCCATGCAGAATTTTTTATGAAATTTTTTAGGCTATTTCATTTTATGCATTCAGACCAATATGATTCTTATTAACATCAAAACAGTTTTTATTAGAACCCAATAGTTTTTTTTTGGTTTGTTTTTTCCATGTCTAAAACCGATTTCACAATATCACCTGTGATCTCAGAATTATGAAAGTCCGGGAGAGTTAATGTCTTCATATTGTTAAACTTTGATCTGATAGAAAAAAGATTAAACAATAAAAAATTAAAATAATTAACATTTTTTGGCTACAGATTAATAACACAGGTAATAATTAAAAGTGCTTTTTACATTTTAAAATTCAAAAATATCGGCTTCGAAAAATTCTGAAAGTTCAAAATAAATTTAAACTGTTTAATTAAAAAAATAACATTTCAAAAATGTGTGGTTATTAGTGACCGTTTGTCGATGATTATTCAGAAATCATGAGATGCTGTCTGGTGTGATGTAGGTTTCAGAAAAACATTTTCTTTATCGTGCCAACGTTTCGATCTTTATTGAGATCATCTTNAAACAATGTTTGTAAATCCCAGGCCCTGAAGATGATCTCAATAAAGATCGAAACGTTGGCACGATAAAGAAAATGTTTTTCTAAAACCTACGTCACACCAGATCCCATCTCACGACCTCCAAATAATCATCAAGTGACGGTTACTAAACACCACACATTGAACTAAAAGTTTTATTTATTATTAAAACTATTGTAATTAACACATTAAAAAAAATCGTTGAAACTAAAAAAACAGTATAAAAGTTAAAATACAACATTATTACAAAATTATGAAAAAAACAATATTATAATTAAGATGTTATTAAAATAAAAGAAATGAAACTAAAATAATTCACGAACACTCTAGATCAAAGTATGGAAAGAAGGTATACTGAAGAAAAAAGCAAATTCAGTTGATACTGCCAAGTTTTCGACCTATTTTAAGGGCATCATCAGTGCCTATATTAATTTCATATTACGAAAAACATTTTTTGTTGTTTGTTGTTCATATTACATTATTTGTACAATAAATTTAACCATTGTTTTTCATAATGTGAAAACGTGACAGTATAAAATCTTCACTCGATAAGAAAAAACTGACTTAACTCGAAATTTGCCACTTTTGTTGATAAATACTCACACCGATGCTTTAAAGCTCGACAGAGAACTAAGATAGGCCACTTTTCGGGAATGGTGACAGTACGTTCCAGCCAATTCAAAAGTGACGCATTGTGCTGCCTAGCAGACTAACAGTCCACCTATAGTTGTATCATTTTTCCTGTAGCATCACACACCAGAGTTCTTGAAAAAAAAACTCTAAATAATCCGGTTTTTATAATTTTTCGTCTTGCGTTAGTTTTCTCGTGGGTGTGCGATATATTTCAACATATTCGTTATTTTCGAAACCATAAGTTTCTTAACAGTAAATTATTGTCTCATACTGTTTAAGTGGAAGAATTCGAATTTCATATGTGATTCACAAAAACTAGGAAACTGTCAAATCAAATATCCGATTCATCTAAACATGTCATCATTACAAACAATTAAGTTGATGCATTGACAAGGATCTCAAGTAGAAAATGTTCAGCGATCATCAACCTCAACAATATTGTGAAAAGAAGTAGTCAATCTTATCCGTTCTTTATGTGCCCGCATTGACATTAATAATTCACCTCTTTTAACGTTCGTGACAATTACAGCAAAGTTTTAAATTGTTAATGGAATGCTATTCAACCCGGAAACGTATTGTTTCTATTTCTGCTTTTAATTAAGATTGTAAGTGAAAGTTCGCAAATTAGTACACTGTCTTTATTTTAGTTCACTTCTGTTAAAACTTGAATAAAAAATCACTCCATTTGAAATCGTGGATTATTTATAACTTACTTCAGGATAATCATCATGGACGTCAATAATATAATCTTTTTGGGATAAGAAATAGTCTAACAAACACCAAGGTCTAGAAATAGTGGCTTAGGGGAATCAAGAATGAACAATGTTCTTCGTTGACTAGATTTAATGCTTTACACCGTTTTTATAAAAGGGTTTTGTTGTTGGAATCGCCAGAAGAAACGCAACCAGTTTTCTTTTTTAAGTTAAACTTTACGATATGCTACTGGCGTTAAACCAGTCAGAACACCATTAGTAAAAACCCACGCCGTTTGATATTTTCTAATCTGTTTTCAAATTTCCCTACCGGTGGCGTCGAAATTATGTTCAGCGAGCCCTAATTGGTCCGAGACGCCCCGCTAGACTTAGCCGATTAAGTCTCATAGTTAGTGTGCATATAATATGATGTAAACAAGAGAAGTAGGAGTTTTGTAGGTCGTGTGGGCATCGCTATCAATGTCCTCATCTTTCCACGGCCCACGCCAAACGACTTTCCAAAAACGAAAAATAAAAACGGATAAAAAACCGTCTGTGAAGTTAAATCGGCAAAAGGCTCGACCTCTCGTGTTGTCCACCGGCTGTAAAACTAGACGTTCAGTGCTGTAATGCGATACTTGAGGCGAATTCAAATATTTCGAGGATGTCGTTGCCTCTATAAAAACCGTAGACGAGACAAAATGCGCGGCACTCTTCCAGTTCACTTTTATGGCTAATTTTATCTCAATTTCTTGACATTCTAACCTTTTATTTTACTTTGGGACGTACGGTTTAAAGCTTAACAAATACGATACAGCTCATTACCATCTGCTGATCATTGATCACTCAAGAACAGATTTGGTCTTGATGAAAAAGCAAAAACCTATATTTTTCTACAGAGTGACATAATTAAGTTTTTCACAGACAATTGCACGACGGCTCCAACCTTGCTATACAAAATAAAATATTATTATAAACAAGTACTGCAATTAATTAAGGTTTTTAATTGAGATAAAAAAGTCAATGGCACGAGCGGGATTCGAACCTACGATCTTCGGCTTGATACGCCGCTGCTCTACCACTTCAGCTATCGTGACCTCAAGGTGGTCGTAGCTCAAGTGGTAGAGCAGCGGCGTATCAAGCCGAAGATCGTGGGTTCGAATCCCGCTCGTGCCATTGACTTTTTTATCTCAACTAAAAACCTGAATTAATTGTAGTACATTAATTGGTCAAGCGGAACACGAAATTAGTGAATTTAATTATAAACAAGTCCTAAAGCCTATGTGGACATATGTTATTCAACTATGGGGTTGTATCAAACACAGCAATATCAAAATCATACAACATTCCCAAATAAAATTTTACGTAACATGGTCGATGCACCTTGGTACGTAAGGAATAAAGACCAGAAATAAAATTTGCCGCAAAACACCAGTCTCCCTCAGCCAGCACGAAAATGTGGAAGCAAAAAAACTACTTAACCGAAACACCGTCAGAATATTAAAAACAACAAACTACAAACTAGCGTAGTTAACAATTAGTGAATAGTGAAACGTAAATCTTATTAAATCGATTAGGTTTCGTGGTCCGATTGACCAATTAAATTCTTTTCAATTAATTAATCATTAAGTAAGTATCTCCTTTTTTATCTCGACCAATACCTTACTTAATGATTAATTGTCAATTAAATGGCAAAAAGGACGGAAAAATTCAAAAAGGTGAAATTGAGATGGGAAGTTGGAGTCCGAGCAGATCGAAGTCATGATAGCTCAAGTGGTAGAGCAGCAGCGTATTTAGCCGAAGGTCGTGGGTTCGAATCCCCCTCGTGACACTGAATTTTTTATCTCGACCAAAACCTTACTTAATGATTAATTTATTGAAAAGTAAATCTTATTGTACCAATGGGTATATAAAATGTAAACATTTATTTATTCTATATATATTATCGGAAAATTAATGGTCTAATAAGGCTGGTTGTTCTAATAAGAGCAGTTTTAATAAATATGTTTAATTAATTAAACGGACAATTTTAAATTTTTTTTGATGACCGGCTCAGGCCCAACATTGCCAAGGATTGTTACCATACCGTGATCCAGAGTACTCGTTCTGTGTTACTACACTTTTCTATCCATGATTTAAAGGTGTTTTTTTTTTCAAATTATATTTTCAGTGTTATATTTTATACTTTTTGAACGCCCTTCATTTAAGTTAAAATACATCTTAAGTGATAGGCGGGTAGTACTATCGAAAAGAATTATCCTGAACAAAATTGTAGACTTTCATGGGTTAAAAATTAAATTAAAACAAATACGTCCATATGTTTAAAATGTAGTGGTTATTTAAATAAATTATTTCATGAGTTTTTCACTACTACGTTCTTTTTTGACAAAATGACCAATTTTGACTGTTTTATGCCAATTGTACAAATATTATTTTCAATTTTTCCAAATTTACTCTGCTGTAAACTAGGTTACTACCGTCCTCAAGCGTTTCCTTATAAATGGCTTCTGAGTATAAATTTGAAAGCAAAATTAACATAGAGATAACGATAAAATTGTATTTTCAAAAATCAGCGAGAATATGACCATAAAGTGCATGTGATTGCGATCCAACAGGTAACGTCGAAAAAATATTTAGGCAAGAAATAAATAAAAGTAAGAATGAGACAAGGAAGAGCCATTTTATCACTGTGAGTGAATTTTTCCCTTAACCTGGAACTCAGATTTCGCATGTACGAATGCTTAACATTTTGTGGGTACATGTTTTCAATAAAGAGTTCCTGGCAGGCGTAAGCAAAACAATGGAACTCCTGAAAACTTTCAAAGGGAGAAGAAGAAAGAAGAACTTAAGAAATTATGATAAGGAACAGCACAAACTCTTAAAGAAGATTGAAGGAATGAGATGGATTGGTCGACGACAAAATACATGGTTGAGGGTGCTCGTCTGTTGACCTGTAGCTTGGATCGCCAATCATCGAAAGGAGACGGCGGTATAAGAAGAAAAAACAAGATTTTAATTTTTGCATGTTCTCATAATGCAAAGGCGGCGGGGTTCCTTGCCACACCGGATCATCTGCATTGGGGTGTAGTATGGGTCGGATCAACAGAGAGCAGTGCCGATGGGTGGCCCTCGGAGGATCTGAGTCGTAGAAGAAGGGTTCACCCGATTAAAAATAGACCGTGCAAGGTTGACAGGCGGACACTTACTTTTGGGCCAAAGCCCATATTTATCCGACATATGGAGAAAGATTGCTCGATGCCACCTTATTGAAAGGTGCAATTCCATGGCTCCATAAAGAGAGCGCGCAGGAATGCGACCCGATTTAAGAATTGTAGTTGAGAACGGCAGCGAGTATTTGGGTCCCCTGTTCCGATTAATGGAGGAAACAGGGTTGTTCTGTTGTATACAGTAATAGTTGTGAATATCTAGTTTTCGTAGAGAGTGAATGAATTTATTAGCGTGAATTTGTGATGTGGGATGGTCGATGACGGAATATCAAGCACCACAGCGCCCCTCAATTAGGTTAGTCGTACAATATGTGTAAAAAGTGATAGAGGAATATCGAATACACCACCAACTTAATTGAATGTATTTAAGAATGAACTTGAGTAAAATGGGTTTGGAATGCGTTGAGTGCTGAATTGACATGGCTGTTGACAACACTCCCCGGAGCCCAACATCGGTTGCTGGACGGATAAGACTGAGGTCTGATCCCGTACTGCCAGCACCCGGGGTGGGTGATTCTCCAGCCTGTGCTGTAAATATGAAAAGCTGGAAAATTGCTGGTGGACTACGAGAAGCCAATAGGCTCAACTCGGCACATGTATGTATGTATGAACATGTGCGAATTTGAGCTTATACAAATCCAAATCCGAAGGTTGGTTCCATGGGGTTTTATTCCTCACTTTTATCACCTAACGTAGTTCAGTAAGTACATCATGGTTTTTTAATAAGAAAAAAGTAAAAGAATAGTGAAAACTTTTTAAAATCCCTATGACAGCGTAATACTTTTTAAAATAATAAATGAACAGTAATAATAATTATATTTAGTGGACTATTGACCAAATTATTTCTTTCAATTGATTAATCTTTTCATTTTAACCAAAACCTTACATAAAAAGATTAATTAATTGAAAGAAGTAATAACAATAATGAACAATGTAAACAATCAACATTTATAGGCTGGGCAAGACAGAATTTTTAAAAATAGACACGTTACAATATTTGTGAAACCTTTTCACTTTTCTTTTAAACCAAAACCTTACATAAAAAGATTAATTAATTGAAAGAACTAATAATAATAATGAACAATGTAAACAATCAAAATTTATAGGCTAGGCAGGACAGAATTTTTAGAAATAGACACGTTACAATATTTGTGAAACCTTTCCACTTTTCTTTTAAACCAAAACCTTACATAAAAATATTAATTAATTTAAAGAAGTAATAATAATAATGAACAATGTAAACAATCAAAATTTATAGGCTAGGCAGGACAGAATTTTTAGAAATAGATATGTTACAATACTTGTGAAACCTTTTCTCTTTTCTTTTAAACGAAATATTCTTTGAGAAAATGTATAATATTACAACTTTAACTTTGTGAATAGTCGCTTCTAAATTGAGATTATGAACGGAACGATCTGAACATGGAAATATGAGAGGTGCGCGATCAAACGACATACCATTAAATATTGTATGCTGTTACTGATTAGCTTTTGATCTTTTGCGAATGTCTTAGATTTCGTACGACGCCTTGTCCAAATTGCTATCGCAGCTCGTTAGATTTCTATAAATCAAATCGGAATAGATTAAAAGGAAGCCTTGATAATAACGGCAATTAGGCGTCTTTGTGACCCCTCGACAAGTCTTGTAATTGGTCTCGACGAACCCAGGCTGTTTGTAAAAAAATTATACACTTAAAACCCGGTGAAAGACGGGTCTACTTTTAAGAAATAAAACGAAGATTGCCGTTCGAATTCCGTATCCGATCGGCACGTAAGGAATGAAAGTTGACACGAGCCGAACCTATGGAATATCTTGGATTTATTTCGAAAATTGCCGGCAAGCGCGAGCCTTCGATTCTGTCATTCCTGACTCGTTTAATTTCTTTTTCACAATATTATTTCGGGAGTTTCTACTTCTTTCTCGATTTAAATACGTCGCCTTTTTCCTTTGTATATCGTTTATTTCGAATTTTACGGGCTTACCTCTTGCACCAATCGACTGAGATGGTCCAATCATAGATAACGAGTATAAATATGTTGGATTTTTTTTTTTTTGCTTCCATTTTAAAGGTTCACGACCTTAATTCTTCGTCTAACACGACAGAGGAGCTCGGATTATACACTGAGAGGCAAAAAAAGTGGTCACCCTTAATATTTTTTAATTAACCCTTTTGTGAGTCAAGAGCACGACGGTAGATGGCCCTCAGAGAACCTGAGCAGAAGACGAGGGATCGTCCTCACCCGACTGAGGATTGGCCATACGCGGTTGACACATGGGCACCTGCTTTTGGACCAAAGCCCGCGCAGGTGCCCCTTATGCAGAGAAAGGTTGCTCGATGTGCCCCACATATTAGAGGCGTGTCATGTCTTTGCGCCATATAGAGAGCGTGTAGGCATGCCGCCGGACTTAAGAAAAGGTCTCGAGCACTGCAGCGAGTTTCAGGGTCCCCTGTTCCGCTTTTTAGCGGAAATTGGGTTTTTTTATTGTATATAATATGTCTTATGTGTTATGTGTCCATATGTTTTGTCTGAGAGCATGCATT
The DNA here is from genome assembly GCF_000648675.2 of Cimex lectularius. NCBI lineage: Eukaryota > Metazoa > Arthropoda > Insecta > Hemiptera > Cimicidae > Cimex > Cimex lectularius. The sequence continues at coordinate 18,433 of NW_019393231.1, forward strand.
TATTAGCTTGAATGGCGAGGGGTGAGGGTGAAATATAACGTCATCATCACTCCTCCAACGATGAGAGCATAAGAGTGTGTGTTCGGGGTCGATGGCGGAATGTTTATAAAAGTACTCATCGACCCCAATCTAAATTAATTTGATTATAGGGTCGGTGGAGGAATATCAAGTACTCCACCGACCAAATGGAATGAGTGTACTGTGTGGATGTATTTATTTATATGAATGTAGTGTTTGAAAGGGTAAATAGAATATAGACATAGTTGGGTGCTGAAATGACCTAGATGTCGGAAGCCCCAGTCAAAAAAAAAAAAATTAACCCTTAGACAATACACAATTGATTATCTTATATTTGGTCTTTTTAAACGATTAAAGGTAAATGAAACACATGTAACATCTCCCAATCGTTTTTACAATTGGATTATGAAAATAAATCTTTGCATAGACAATCGCTTTTTTGTTGGTTTTCTGTAAACCTTCTTTCTAATTCACTAGTTTTCGTGGTCCGCTTGACCAATCAATATCTTTCAATTAATTAAGGTTTTTTAGATGAGACAAAAAGTTAATGTCACGAGCGGGATTCGAACCCACGACCTTCGGCTTGATACGCCGCTACTCTAACCACCTGAGCTATCGTGACTTCGATCCACTCGGACACTAACTTCCGATCTCAACACCACCTTTTGAATTTTTCCTCGTTTTTGCCATATTTCAAATGTCGTGTAATCTATTTGATTGTCTATCTACATCTATTGATTGTCGCCGAGAATTAAATAGATTACACATTTGAAAATGGCAAAAAGGAGGGAAAATTCAAAAGGTGGGGTTGAGATAGTAAGTTGGTGTCCGAGTGGATCGTAGACACAATAGCTCAGATGGTAGAGTAGCGGCGTATCTAGTCGAAGGTCGTAGGTTCGAATCCCGCTCGTGACATTGATTTTTTGTCTCAACTAAAAACCTCAATTAACTTCTTTCTAATTTTCCGGTGGTTTTTTAATTTTTTTAAGTTGTATGAATTTTATGTTTCCAATTCGTTGAAGATAGGGCCAGGGTGCTCGACATACCCAGAACAACTATCCGAAGGGTCTTCCATCGCTACCAAGATATTGGATGTACTCAAGCATGTATGGATCAGGTCGCCATAGTGTCACATCTGAGACACATGATCGTTTTACTGTTTTTAATGTACTTAATCGACATTCTACCGCTGTTGAGATTAAGCAATACTTCATCAAGTAAGAATAGAATTAATGTAAATTAACAACTCTGTAAGCCGAATACTTTCAGAAGCTGGATCACGTGCGGGAAGGCTTGACTCTGATCCAGAACTTCCGACAAGTCCCAGAACAGCTCGGTAAAGTTTCGCAAGAAATCGCATCAATCGGTCTGAGCAAGATTAGACTAATATCTTCTTTTCATTTTATTCAAAATTTTTTGAGCTCTTCTGACAGCGGAGAGAGGATTTGAAGAAGAACACGAGAGCGATATATCCCGCAACATTTTCACTCCGGAGAAGCTATGGAGGTGGAGGTGTTATAGTTTGGGAAGACATTTCTATGGAAGGTTGCACAAACTTGATCTTCATAGAGTTTCCGTAACAGGTGCGCGATACATTGAATGTGTGTTATCAGGAGAGTTGTTCTTTATATGCCACTAATTGGCGACGGTTGCATCGTTGGTGATCGTTGGTGACTACTTGGAACCGGCTACAATTCAATGTTTGGAGTGGCCAGCATCCGACTTAATTCTGATCGAACACATTTTGGACGAGTTGTCAAAGGGGGTAAAAAAAGTCGCCCACTGATGCTGGAGAATTTACAGGAATAAGAATAGAGCTGTTGGAGGAGTTTGACCATATTCCACAGCACTACATTCAAAACCTCATAAAATCGATGCAAGTGTTGATCTATGCAAGAGGTTGGTATTATAAACATATTTATATATGTGTAGTTGTAAATATCAAATAAATGTAATAACTTGTTTTATTTACCTATATCTTATATTTTACAATATATGTAGTTGTAAATAACAAATAAAAGTAATAATTTTTTTATTTAGCTATATCTTATATTTTTCTTTAAAAATTTCCAGTACACAACAAAAAATAAAAATTATAACGATTGCAAGTATTTACTAAAAAACAAGGGTGGCGACTTTTTTGCCTCTCGTGTATATAAAACCATTATAAATTTCTAATTTAAAAAGTTATTGGACTAATATTCAAACTTATCAAGATGGGCTTTCCTCAATACTTAGTCAAGATCATAGACTCATACCTCACCTGACGAAAGTTTGTAATAACAATTCAAGGCGTAGAATCACGGGTTGGTAATGTGGCTGCTGGAGTACCACAAGGCTCTGTTCTGGAACCTACTCTGTTGCTCATTTATATTAATGTGCCCAAAACCCCTGGCATTGAACTACCCTTGGCCCTGTTCGCTGATGACACAGCGCTCTACACATCATCATGGAAGGTGAGTGCCGTAATGAACCGATTGAGCAGGGCGACGGAGAAGACTATCGGGTACTTTACGAGTACGAACAGGAGTAAGTCTGAAGCCATACTCTTCACGAAAAGACGCCCAACTGTAGACCTTAAAGTTCACTTAATGGTGAAGAAATTAACTCGTCTCCCTCAATAAGGTACCTCGGCGTTCGGCTAGATGCTAAATTAACGTTTACAGCCCATATCAATGAACCAATACAAAAAGGAAAAACAGTTAAAAATAATTTTTCCACTCTTGTGAAGAGAGTCCCAGTTGAGCGTTCGAAACTTTGTTACTCATCTACAAAACCATACTAAGGCCAGTTGACATATGCATGCGCTTTTTGGGGTTTAACTTGTAACACTAATTATAAAAAGCTGCAAAGAACCCAAAATAAGTTCCTAAGGTTATGCACTAACAGCCCATTAGCAATCAAGATAGATGAACTCCACACAAAATCTTTAGGGCAATTTCTGCGCGAATTCATAGAAACAAATTGTCAAAGATTTTTTGATAGATGTCCTGGTAACGCCATAAGATTAATTCAAGATATCGGACAAAAACGTGCACCCAGAGCCAAACACAAAACCCTATGGGTCCTCAAGGCGAGCCTTAAATTTATTAACGCCTAACTTAGTTATTTAATTAACTTATTTATTTTATTTGTTTGTATTTAATTTAATTATTTATTCATGTATTTATGTACATATTTATTACTACCTATTTAGGGACTCATACATTATTTTATACATAGACTTGACACGCATCACCATAAATATTAGTAGTAGGGTTTTTTTTTAATTTTTCCCCAGCNTGACGATTTTAATTCTTGGGCTAATCAACTCATGAAGGGTGATTTTACAGGAAAACTAAGAGATACTTGTTAAATGTCGACGTTTTCAATAACGACATAGTAATTGAATTGTGGTGGCGGAATAATCAGGAGTATCTCCTCCCACGTGGTTCGCCTCTGTCAATGCCACAATCACCGAAAATGTCCGGCTGGTTTAATGGTCCAATTAAAACAGTGCTGAGGTATCGGACCGGCGTATCTCATTCCGATGGGCTATAAACGAAAGCTGGCCTTATCTTGGTGTTAAATTTAAAAAGTCATAACAAGCTAATTTAAAACTAGTCCAAATCCCACACTTTGTATCTTTCAACAGACATCTGGCTTTCCGGCATTGCACAAATGACGTTAAAAAAAAAAAAAAGTAAATGTTTAAAATAATACAATTCATTCGCATTGCCGTCATCTTACAGAGCCACTCCGTTTTATCGCGGTTTACATTATCACACATTAACAACGAAAAAAACCAATTTTATCAAAATCTCATAATAATTTAAAATACCATGCAGAAGCCTCAAGAAAAAACGTAAATTTTCTTTTGACTTTATCAATTTACCTCAAAAGTTTCTCTGTGTTCTTTCACATTCACAGAAGTAGCAAACTGCTCACAAAATTTGGACAGATATAGCTCAGAAAATATGCTATGTCATTCCAAATCAAATTGACCCCCCCCCCCAAAAAAAAAAGTATACATATACATGTTATGTGTTGTCGGAAAAACTAGTTTGTATTGCTTTCATATTGGTGTTGGTATTGTATATAATTTCAAATATAAAAAAAAGGATGCATGAATTAATTGTCGATCAGTGCTAACATTAAGACCTGTATTTATTAGATCAAAATGTTATGTCAAACAATTAATTAATTACATTTAAAAAAAATTAATTCAGTAAACTAATAAAAATAAAATTCCGGGGACATACCTCAGTATTTTTTTAAACTCTTTGGCACCTTAAATGAAAACCTTTTAATTAAGACCAAACTAAATTCTTCTTTTTTCTACTCATTTGGAAGAATCTGCGAGATGGAGATATGGGTGTAATCCCGTCACCTGAGGAACTCAGCTCAGTGATACGGACAACCTTGCCAGGAACCTGGAGTTGAAAAGAAATTCGAGGCGATTGTCCATAGCAGCAGACGGCAGAAGATCTATGACCGACTGTCAGCAAGAAATCAGATGCCCGTTCCTACCAGGACGGAGCATCCTCCAGGTACGAACCCGTCGACTAGCCGCACAACATCGACGACAGGATCTTGTTTCTCCCAGTCGAAAGCGAAGGACCCGCTGACTGTCATCCACAGCGAGCAATTCAAAACATTGTATTTGTTTTGCGACTGAAGAAGACGAACAAAAACCTGGACGTTTCTACTTAGGATGGATGTCAACCAACGGCTAATACAAACCCAGATGGTCAATTCTCTCTGACGAGCCAGGTTGACCAAAGCATATACTACCGTCGAGAAGGGACATATGTTCATCCTGCCCGAAACACCCCTTGTCTTCACAGTCAATTGGAAAGTAAGAAATTGTGCGAACAAGAGAGCTTAAGAAATCTTTGTTAAGGAATTTCAATTGCACAATAATTGATGATGCTTACTTAGCTCGTTAGCTCTGATTCTTATACAATTATCAGGTAATTAGGTTTTAATTCACATCTGTCAGATGTCTTTTTCGGTAAATGATTCGTCAGAGATCTGAACCAAAGGTGATTCAAATATCTGTTATAACCAGTTTGGTTTGGGGAAAATGCTCATGGTATTCGATTGACAAAACTTTAAAGGTGTTTTTCACTTAACAAATCTTCATTTGATAGAATGCGTAAAATATTCGCGTTTGGCTCAGGTGGGATGCGCAGAGAAGGTAGGGCTCAACGTCTTGTTGGAACGAAAAATTACGCGATACCACTTGTGGCCTTTTGGATGCTAGGAATTTTGGGTAAATAACTTCATCATTGCGGAGGTCTGACTCGTTTTGCCTATTTCCCCCCTTGGATGGTGTCAATAGGTTTTTTTCTATAACCGAAAGATTTAATAGGAAAAATTTATGCTTCTACACCTTTCTACCTTTCTACAATTCCATCTATAAAGTAAATTGGTCGTTTACGATCATTTTGGCCAGCCTCGTTGTTTTGGTCTGTCAGATCCATCTCGGATTTTCCACATTATTTCTATATTATTTACATACCTACAAAAAGAGTAGGATGAAACAATAATAGAGGCCAGCACTGATACACCAAAATGATGGTAAAGGACAGAATACAAGGGATATTTTGATTCGAAAAATTGTTGCTCTCAAAAAGAAAAAGAAAAGATGAATACTTAGTGGATTCTATCGAAATCTGCGGATACAATCGTATTTTTTAAAACCAAAGTAAATGAAAATTATGAATTTATCGTAAAATCTATATGGTTATTACTTTTTTTTTTAAATGTGAGTTCGGTAGAGACAAACATCCTCTGGTTAAAACGGGAAATGTGTTCACTACTAATAATTATCCCGTATAAATTATCATAGTAAAGAGATATCGCCTCATTTTACAGTTTTTTCAGAAAATTCTTAGCTAAATTTTGTTTTTGTTATAATTACTGTATGTTACAGATACCCACAAATAGCCAGATTGATTTTCAACTTCTGACAATAGTTTGAACACGTTCCTACCCATAAACTATCTCGTAGTCTACTATATAAGAGTTTATTTATATTTTTAAATTTATAATGTTTAAATTAACAAATATCACGTTTTCTGTTAACAGTTCAGTGCATAAGTGAAAGAAAAATCAGTTAGTGCTTGTGTGACTTATTTTTTCAACTTTCCATTCGGGTGAGGAAAGTTGGAGCTACGTACCGCATGCCATGTTGTACAACGACTGAGCCGAATCGGCTCTTAGACTTTCATACGGTATCCTCGTTCGCGGCAGGTGCATGCGCTACCATGCTACGCCGACCATGGCAACGGGCAGCCCTCGCCACAACACAGCCCATCATTTGTCAGCCCTTTGTCCACTGCCCTACTTCCCTTTGGAAGTGCCTCCTCTTCCCCTCTTTCTTTCGCCAATAGTACAATTTGTTACCTTTGTCGGCTTAATTGCCGGGAAAGGGGCTGAATAAGTTCACCGGAAACCGGGTCGAAGAGAAACACTACTTGATTTTATTTTCCTAGGTGGATATGAGTAATCAGGAAAGCCTACGATTTTTCTTCATTCCACATACACAACCCACCCTTACAAACCAATACGACGTAGTTCCACTAACTTATCGATTAGAGATTTCTAGAATCACGGCGTTTTTAGCACTTACACTTTTTTTAAAATGCATTAGGGTGAACTGATGAATAACTAATACATTTCCTAAGCCTTTCTAGGAATACACATTTCAGATTCACAAACATGTTTATAAAAAATGGATAGACAATTTATTCTTCCATAATAACTTAATTAACAAATGGTTACAATAAAAACAATATTTTCTAAGTAATTTGCTAATTTTGTTTAAAGAGCTTACAATAATTTTGCCAATTTTTAGTGGTGCCCTGAGCTGCTCCTCAGGAAAGTTAATTAAATGTAAGTAGAATGGCTAGATGTACGATAGTAGGAAGCCAAGGGGGCTAAGAGAAAAAACCCAAATTATAAAAAAGTTTAATAAATTCATTAAAAATTTCTTTAATTTTTTTTTAAATTTTCCACCTTATCAATCTGTTAGCCACGGGTTTTTTCCTTTCCTCCATCAATTTCTTCATCTTGGAAAAAAGTAATTGAAAAAGAAATCCCACCACTAAAAAAAATATTAAATGGACTACGTTTTCTGAAATTTGCTGGTCTCTAGGTTTGGAAATAGTAGTTTAGAATCACCGTAACAAGGTGTTTCAACTTCGGGCAAAAAATTATTTTTCAATGTTCTGGCTACTAAAACGCTTATTTCCCAAACGTTTACAAGTTTAATATTGATCACATCTTATTGGAAATTTAACGTAGTTTTAAGTGGTATGATCGGATTTGTCCAAAACCTTGCAGTTTTGGAGTTATCATTGTTTATTTGAAGCAAGGTCGTGAAATCCTAAAAAATCAAAAAAAGTGAAATAACTCCGAAACTGTTGAGATTCGGACCATAGTTAATTAGGACTTTTATTTAGAAATCGTGCGATGCGGTCTGGTGTGATGTAGGTTTCATAAAAATATTTTCTTTATCGTGCCAACGATTCGTTCTTTATTGAGATGAAAATGTTTTTCTGAAACCTACATCACACCAGACCGCATCTCACGATTTCTAAATAAATATCGATTAACAGTCACTAATCACCACACGTTAATTAGGACTTTTTGGTTCCATTTTGAACGTGGAATCAATCTACTGGCAACGTTTGTAACACAAGTAGCCAAACACCCTGTACATTTAAGAATATATATATATATATATATATATATATATATTACATATTCACATATATGGACATACAAACACATCCTTTGGCCATTTTTTAGTAATAGAGTAATTGGCATTTTACTAATTTAATGGTTTATGCAAGTTTTTTTTTTTAGTTTTCTTCGACAGTACTTTTAATAAAAAAATTGATACAAAAATTTATTCTTCCATAATAACTTAAATAGCAAAGTGTTATAATAAAAACAATTTAAAAAAAAATTAAGTTTGTAATTTTATTTTAAGGGCTTTCAATACTTTTACCAACTTTTAGTAATAGAGTAATTGATATTTTACTAATTTAATTTTTTTGGTTTATGCAAGGTTAAATTATTATCTTAACAATTGTTTTTTAGTTTTCTTGCACAGTACATTTTTAATAGTATTACTGATAATATAAAAAACTACATCATAATTACAAGAAAAAAAAGTATAGCTGCAACTAATTTCGATCATCATTCTCCTTCATCGATGCAACCACCTTTTACATTCAATTTCTCTTCTTCAATATTCTCAAAATCCAATGAAATCCAAAATTGTTTTCCTATGGGGGCAACTTTTAATTTACTTATTGCCAGAAACGAACTATTTATTTTAGACAATTTCTCCCATTTTGGCAATCGTCAAGGAATACACAATCAAATTTTACAAGGAATGACCCTAATTATATAAAATGATTGACATTTTATTGATACACAGGTATACATCGATATACATGCTTTACTGGTACGACAAAATTCATCAAGTGCTACTACACCTCAAAAGCAACAAAAAATTTCGTACAAACTATGGTCCCATTCTCAACTCTTTCACAGCTATTCTTTCTTTTTTTAACTATGGTTTTTTTCATAAATCTACTCGTAGCTCTTGAACTATACATTTTAGGGGAAATTAACAAAAAAAGCTCTGCTGTTGCGAACCCTAACCATCCCTAAAAAATGAAAAAAAATATATATAAAAAAATAGTGGGAGTACTCAAGTAATTACAAAAAATTAAATTAAAGGGAATTAAACGCTCTTTCCAATGCTTTTTTTGATTACCCTACAAATGAAAGTAAAAGAGCTGCAGATAGATTTATGTGAAAAACTTATAATTGAAAAAATATAAAATGTTAAATATTTGCGAAAGGATTGAGGAAAACCAATAAATACAAATTTCCATCGCAAAAAATATACCTTTTTGGGACGGATTTTATCTAATTCAAGACTATGCCAACTGTTGGAAAGCTGCATCGTTCCTCTCTTCAGCCTATACTTTCCAGTAGGTCGGTGGAGTAGTTTTAAAGTTATCGCCATTTTCGTGATTTCAACCCACAAAAAAGTCGAAGGCGAAGACTTTGAAACATTTCGTCCCAAAATGTGAATTCAGGGCTTTGGGGGTGGAAAAACGAATATTAACCTACTTTCCTTCGTCGTTCGGTCGCTACTTCTAAATTGTATTTAGCAGCCCGATAGCATGAGTATGGTAGACATTTAAATACATAATTGTTGATCTTTGATTTTGTTTCCAACACTTTTATAAAGGTTCAATTTTGATAATGCAGAGAAGTTATGAATTTTTATGTGTAAAACCGGACATCGGTGACAAAAATTGCCCCGTAGAATCCACCCAAAAAACGTCGCAAATTTCATAACATCTTCGTTTAATTAAAGAAAATGGTGTACCGCTAGAAAGCTTAAAACGATGTTATAATGAAATTTTCTAAGCACTACCATGAATTTGCCAAACGAGGTTGCCAACTTAGTTTTTTTCATATTTTAAATTTAGAAGTTTTTGAAAAATTAGTGTTTGTTTTTCACCAAAACTAAAAATGAAAATTCTAGAAGGGTACCTGCATAAAGAAAATTTAACGCTCTTTTTAACTACTTTTTTTGGTTCTCCCCAAAAATGAATTCCCATTATTTAGGTTCATGATGAAAACCGAAAAAACATAAAATATTGAATATCAGCGAAAGGGTTGAGAATTTTTTCATGGTTCACAATTTTTTTTGATGAAGCGCCTCTCAGCCTTTGCCGTACGATTAGTGAATCACCCAGTATATTAACAAAAAATGTATATTTTTTAATAAACTCTGTTATTAAACTGCAATTAATTATTATTATTATTAAATTAACATACTTATGCTTTTATATTAAACATAAAATGATTTTATTACAAATTTTGGTCCCGTTTTATGATTATATTTGTGTTCTGATGTATTAGAACAATATTTTCAAAAAAGATTTGATACTTTTTGAAAATCTCAGGTTTTGGCAAATGAACTTTTACTGTCGTTTTCATCTAGTTCATGTAAACAAAATCGAATGGTAAGCCTTCATCATATTTTAAATGTACAGAACGTAGTAATGTTGAAGTTTACATTTCGATATAATGTGTAACTTATTCCCAGCTCGAAATGTTCTTTTAACAATTTAATTTATTTTGTCCAGGTTATTTTTAGCATCTCTTTTCATAGAGTAATTATTTACATATCGAATCAATAAGCTTGAATCATTAGAAAACCAAAAATTAATTACTTTATAATTCAACAAACACAATGTGTTATATATCGTTGTATCTATTATGTGTTTATTGAGGTATCCTTTCTTAAAAACATTTTACATATTTAAATTTTGTTCCTTTACGTATTTTTTAAATTTAGATGACAGGTGTAGTAATTTTTGTTATAGTTAACTAACTGTGTTTTCTCTATATTACACTTTTTTCAGTTTGACAGATATCGTAAAAGAAATAGTAAAATTATCAAATCTAGACAATTCAGAGTGCAACATTCAACATCAACTAAATCTGCGATAGTGAGTGTAAAAGATTTATTTTTGTTTTACAAACCGTGAATCTGATATCATTAACATATTTAAACATTACTGACTAATTCACAAATATTTATAATTTGTACAGACATTTAAATATTTACTTTTGAAAGTAACAACTCACTTTAATTAGACATATATATATACATCCTACAAAAACAGACGTCATATGTGCTAACTAGAATAACCTGCTTAGATTAAAATCAGACCCATTAATTACATCAAGGCAAACATTAAAAATCCCAGTATATAATATTAATAACCAATGTGTAAAACTAAATTGACACCTCAGAAACAGATATTAATCACTTCAGGCACGTCCATGTACAGCAACAGAACTACAGATCTATTGGAGAAAGTTTATGTAAAATCGCACTAAAAGCACAGTTGAAAAACACTAGAGACAAAACAAAGATAAAACTACCCAATAAGATAAAAACTGTACTAATAGACTAAATAACAGCAACAAAGAAGGTATAAAATACTTTAGGGAAGTAGCTGGAAACCCAAACCTTACAGAAAATTACCACAAATTTTTTCAACAATGTACACAAGCTAAAAATGTATTATGTACGCAAAGGGCGAAAAATGAACACAGTTGAAAGTCTAGAAGAAACCTACGAACAGTACAAATCAACAACTCTTAAATATCATTTACTTTAATAAAAAATTTAAAAGAAAATTAATCGCATCATAAACGCTGACAGGACAAAGGTAATGCTGGCCACATCCTTGTAAAGGACACGATTCGCAAAATAACACAGAGATTAATCACCGAAGGCGGCGAAATGCCGAAATGAGACTTGCATGCAAAAACAAGAATGGAAAAAATTTTTCGTGTATATTACACCCTCAAGAAGAAATATAACAATTTAACACAGCTAGTCAGGCTAAGTTACTATAACTTAGAAAAGTACAAAAAACAGAAAAACTTTATTAAAGAAACTGTTGTTTAACCTTGACAATTTTAAAATCAACATAAGGGCGACTAAACACCAAATCATAAGCCGCACAAACTACGAACAGAAAGAAATGTATAAAGGCATAAGTAAGGACTCTATACTTTGAAAAAATATTAATGAAATAAAATCTATTCTGTATTATCTAAAATCTATTTCTATCTGCATAAAATCTATTTGTACTCAATTTAAAAAATAATAATATACTAATACTTTAAATCATTAAGATAGTTGTATATTTTAATTGAGACATAACTGACGAAAATAGCATGTTTGATACAGTTTATTTGCCTAGGATGGTACTACAGATGGTTGTATTTTTTAAGTATAGAATCCCAAATAAACAGAAAACAACAACGTCTTAACATTAGCATAATTGTGCTACCGGTACCAAGGATCTATTGTCGAAGATCAAACTGCGTATTAGAGCGTGTCCTGCCTATTGATTGGCGTGAGTCATGGACTGTAAGAATGTTCGGTGGTTTTGACGGTTTCACTACAAGGGGCTGTCCATTAAAGGATTTACACGCGATCCATCCATTTTATCGTAACGAATTACGAAAAATTTCATTTATGATTAGCACAATTTAGATACAATCGCACTGCGTAATTCGAAAGGTCGAGGCGAAATTAGATTGATATATTTTGTTTGTTTACGTCAGAACCGATACGATTTTGGGACTTTAGTAGAATTAAAAGTGGTAATTAATTCCATTTTTGTATTTGAAGATCAGTTTGTGTCCATAAAGAAAAGTTTTCTAATAATTTGTGTCAAATTCCTTTGATAAATTTTATTCTAATTAATTTTACCACATGTAAAACCGGGTATTGAGAATAATAGAAATAATGGCGCATAAATATCCCATATGAATCAGAATTCCAAGCTGTCAAGCGCTGATAAATATTTTCACCATCAATACATCGGCTGTCAGCGTTAGTTTTTATTTGAAAGGCAAATTGAAGTGAGTCATTGTGAGCTGCGGTGGAAAGCGAGATCATTAACGTACATAAATAACGTCAGATGTGACATCGTGGCCGAAGGGAAGAGATTGTGGAAGGAGAAAACAGGTGAGATGATGGATCGGCTTGGTCCAAAGGGTTTCTTCCAAGGGTCCAGAAGCTAATCGTCCCCTCGGCCCTATAGGTTTATTCTATTTTAGTGGTGCCGTCGTATTTTCGTTACTGATCGACTCATCCCATTGGTCGTTGTCCTAGGCACTCACAAATCCTGTTAGGCCGGGTGTGCGAGAAGCTCATTTCAGCCACGTTTTGGAATAATTTCATAACCCTTTAGCACGCTGGCTGATAGGACAGTTCAAATCCAACCGTATAAATCAGAAATTGATTTTTGGTTAAGTTGGAATGATTTAAATCCCTTCTCTGCTTGTATAATAAATAACCAATAAAAAGCAACGCAAGAGTAATATAATTGTGTGAATGAGGAGCTTAACGGTCGAAAACACACATGTAATTAAATTTAGTCATTACCGATCATTTTCGTCTTCCTATCCTTACGGGTTGGTCTGGCAGACTTTTGGAGCATTAATTTTTCTAATTAGTTTTTAAGGTTATTAAACTCTTTTAGAGATTTGTCATGTTATGACATATGTAATAGTACCCAGATAAAGTTTATGTATAAAAGTAACATTATCACTTTTACTGGCATTTTTAGGTCATATGATAGAAATATAAATTAATTCTTACACGTTTTTGAAATAGATTTAGATGAAACAAAGGAATCGAAATATGTAATGTGCGGAGATTGAATATTAAAATTAACTTAAATGAATATACTTCTAATGGATGCTTAAATATCTTGTCTCATCATGGTTATAATTGTGTTATAAATCAACATACTAGAATCCAAGGTTTATCTCAAAGTGCCATTGATCCTATATTTTTGAAAGTTTTTAAGTTGAGATAAAAAAGTCAATGGCACGAGCGGGATTCGAACCCACGATATTCGGCTTGATACGCCGCTGCTCTACCACTTGAGCTATCGTGACCTCGATCCACTCGGACACTAACTTCCCATCTCAACCCCACCTTTTGAATTTTCCCTCCTTTTTGCCATTTTTCAAATGTCGTGTAATCGGATTGGATTCTCGACGACAAATGAAATGGCCACGGAGAGCTTCAGTGAAGTATACTTCATTTTAAATCATTAAATTCACTAATTTCGTGGTCCGCAGAAGTATACTTCACTAAACCTCTCCGTGGACATTTCATTTGTCGCCGAGAATCAAATTGATTACACGACATTTGAAAAATGGCAAAAAGGAGGGAAAATTCAAAAGGTGGGGTTGAGATGGGAAGTTGGTGTCTGAGTGGATCGAGATCACGATAGCTCAAGTGGTAGAGCAGCGGCGTACCAAGCCGAAGGTCGTGGGTTCGAATCCTGCTCGTGCCATTGACTTTTTATCTCAACTGAAAACCTTAATTAATTGTAAGATATTAATTGGTCAAGCGGACCACGAAACTAGTGAATTGAATCTGAATATAGTTTAACTACTATAAAGGCAAAATTTAATCAAATAGACATAATCCTATAAATGTCTATGGTTAATTAGAGAAGTAACTAATGACAAAAGAATATTGAATGACCAAATTTTTAATATTGCTGATCCAATAAATCAGAAAATTATAACAGAAAAGATTGCAATAGCAAACAACTTTAATAATTTTTTTTGCCAATGTTGGTTCAAATACAAATCATAGTATTACTTCTAAATAACTCACCTAAAACCAAATAATGTAATCGATAGACTATCTTGTTCAACCTCTCCTATATTACATTTTTCTTGGCTAAAACCAATATCCTGTGAAGAATTTCTGCTTATGTTGAATGGACTAAAAGATAAAAACACTTTCTTTAGGTTTAATTTATCAAATTTTGTATTAAAAAATTTTTCTTATGTAATATGTCTTCATGTAATCCATATTTACAATTTTTCTTTTAAACTTAGACATTTCCCCACTGAATTTAAAAAATCCCATTACATAAATCGATCCCAAAAAGTGATACTAACAATTACAGATCTATTTCCCTTACACTACCTCTAAGTGCACTTTTTGAGGATTCTGTTTTTATACCAAGAGCACTTGAATATAAATAAAATCATAGGATTGATCTTGGATATCTCAAAGACGTTTTGTTCTGTAGATTATGAAGTATTGCTTAAAAAACTTTTCAATATTGGTATCGAAGATCAGTTTATAGTTTCATTAAATCTTAATAGGTCTCAAAAAACGGAAATAAATCAATTTTTTAGCAATCCTCAGGGAAGTGTTTTAGGGCCCTTATTTTAAATTTACACGATAGACATAGTTAAACTAAAACATTGTGATAAAATATTGGGATTCGGAGATGAAACAGCATACTTCTTCTGACAAAAATTATGATGATATAACAAAAGATGTTACTTATGAAATAATAATAATTAAAAAATGGTTAGGTAGTAATTTCTTATTTTTAAATATACTTGAAACTAAAATCATTAAATTAATCTCTCAAATCCAAACAACTTAAATGAAAGCATAGTATTACATTCTCGTGTAAATTCATTTAACAGTTATTGCCGATTATACCCTTTTCTAAACAGGTTAAATATTTGGTAATAATTTTCGACAGTAAATTAAACTTTAAGTTTCATATTGATGCTTTGGTAAAAAAGTTTAGAAAATTATTTTATAAATTTAAAATGTTAAGAAATATTCTTCAGCTAGATTTAATGAGGTTTATTTTGCATTAACACAATCATTGATATCATATGGGAACTTAGTTTGGGGATTGCAGAAAATCTACAATTTCTCCAATAATTATTGCACAAAAATCTTTAATGAAAATATTGCTAAATAAACGTAGAAGGTAAAACACAAAACAACTCTACACTGATTTTAAAGTGTCACAAGTCAAACAATTATTTTGATGTATTCATGTCTTCGTATTTATAAACAGAAACATTTGCCCATTATGGTCAAATGCGTTAATAAAATTTATAGTTCCTACAGTAAACACTGCCATGCATTATAACAATACATTTAATGTAGGATTAAGATCAGAACAAAATTGTTATAAATTTCTATCATTTTGATGACCAATTTAATTTTTTTAAACATATAATTGAAGTAGAGAAATTTTTTAATAGTAATACGCTAGTAAAATAATTAATTCAAAAATGACATGTAAATCACTAATTATTCAGAAATCGTGCGATGCGGTCTGGTGTGATGTAGGTTTCAGAAAAACATTTTCTTTATCGTGCCAACGTTTCGATCTTTATTGAGATCATCTTCAGTGCTCAAAGTGTTTGTCTTCTGTGTAATTGTGCCATTCTTGCGTNTTATCGTTCCAATGTTTCGATCTTTATTGAGATCATCTTCAGGGCTTGGGATTTACAAACATTGTTTACATTTAACGAATACATTTAGAATGTGGAAAAGTGAATTTATACAATACAAAATATATTTTTTATATTCAATCAAAGTATTTCTACTCACTCAAAGTGTTTGTCTACTGTGTAATTGTGCCATTCTTGCGTGTCGTGTTGAGAATGCCAGTGAGATTTTGCTGTTTTATTTTTATATACGTCGGATTTTGAAGGAGTGGGGAAGGAAGTCGATATAGAAAAGAAATTTTTGTATAAGGCGTCGGCTTCTTTGAGGTGAAAAGAGCCGACGAAGGGAAACAATATGTCCCAGGTCCTGAAGATGATCTCAATAAAGATCGAAATGTTTTTCTGAAACTTACATCACACCAGACCGCATCTCACGATTTCTGAACAATTTATGTCTTATCTTGTCTTTGTCTTTTGCTTGCTGAATTATTATTTCATTTATGCCATTTATGTTTAAATACTAAGAAACTATTTATAAATCATAAAAACTTACTATATGTTTAAGAAAACCTGATTTAAAATAAACATAGATTTTACAGCCCAATTCACTGTCAAATCGGTACATCAAGTTGTAATTTCTTCCTCTCAACAAAGAAGAGAATAGTACAATTTGAAAGAATTCATACCGGAATGCTAACCAAGATAACATTTATAAAAGGGCCAAAGTATGATTTGAAACATTCCGAGGAAACACGTTAATTGAGTTTGATGCAACTTGATAGGAATCCCTCATGAAATTCCGACACAGTAGATCACTTAGATAAAGTCCTGTGTCTTTTCATTCCATCGTTGCCACCTGCCAGCAGTAAACTTCTTTCCTGTTGGCTTACTTTACACTCGCTAATTTCCGGGCACAACACATGTAATTACCTTCGAAAAAAATTAACCATAAGGTAATTTCACGAACAAACACATCTAAACAATAATTATCCAAATATGTAAAAAAATCCACGTTATCCGCTGAAAGCAGTAACACATTTGATAAAACTCCCCGGCCAGATAAATAATCCGCTGGACGTGAAAGTATGTGATTCGGCCAACTTCGGATTCTAATTACATTTGATTTATAACGGGAGCTGTTCAATGCTGGAATTTGTCTCTTCGCCGGCCACTCGCAAACGGCATTTATATCTGCCCGCGTCCTCGGCTTAACGAGTCGGAAGAATTCGAAAAGTCAAATTAGCTAGTATAAACTAAGGTTAAACAGCTGTTCGAACATTGATCATTCAATTGATTCAAGTTGAACATTCAATACTCGTCTTGTTTGCATAAATTTGTGTTTATAAGATTGACTTCATATAAATCGGAATCCAAGGGTATTTAGTAACAAAAGCTGAAACTTTTAGTACAAAAGCCTAATATTTCCACCAGATCGATAAAGAATAGCAGAGAAAAGAACAATGGTGAATAAAGAGCTATAGAAGGAAAAGAAAATACGAAAAAGCAAGAAAAAATAAAAACAAGGAGATGAAAACGGTTAGAAGAGAAGATTAACACAACAAGTAATTACAATAATAAACTAACAAAAAGAACTAAAAAAACAAACAATTAATTATATAATAAACTAGATAAAAAAAGTCAGCGTCACAAGCGGGATTCGAACCCACGATCTTCGGCTAGATACGCTGCTGCTCTACCACTTGAGCCATCATGACCTCGATCCACTCGGACACTAACTTCCCATCTCAACCCCACCTTTTGAATTTTCCTTCCTTTTTGCCATTTTCAATTAATTTTTTAATTAATTGACGGATATTAATTGGTCAAGTGGAGCACGAAAACTAGTGAACTTATGGTTACAATTACAAAATAAAGTAATCTCATAAGTAATAATTGCTCTGTAATAATAATTGGTGTACTCAAATATACAGAAGGATGATTAATATTTTATGAGATTCGAGGGACTTAATGGAATTAACTTGAAAAGAGAAATATTTCTATTAGACTTTGGGCAGTAGTAGCATTTTGGTCCGATTTGACATATTTGAAGTATCGACGTATGATTGCTAGACACCCATAATTTAGTTTAATTAATCAGTTAATCGTCAATGTTTATTCCTATCAAATCAGCCTGCTGTGGAATTCACAAAAAAATATTTTAAAACAAAGACTTTCTTAGTTGTCGATTTGCTTGCCTCTTTTCCATTGATATTTATCTTGTAAAAAATATACCTTTATGCTTACGATTTGAACAAACTATTAGGCAAAATGTAATATCTTAAATTCTTCGGCACCGAAGTATTGATACCTATAAATAAGTTACATGCCTATATTTAGTATCCATATTTGACCTATTAATTATTTTAATTAATTATATTTTTCGTCTCAAACAATACTTTAGATAAAAAGTATAATTAAATAAAAATATAAGTTATTTTAAATATGAAATTGTTTTGATACGCCGCTGCTCTACCACTTGAGCTATCGTGACCTCGATCCACTCGGACACTAACTTCTCATCTCAACCCCACCTTTTGAATTTTCCCTCCTTTTTGCCATTTTTCAGATGTAGTGTAATCTGTTTGATTCTCGGCGACAAATGAAATGGCGACGGAGAGCTTTAGTGAATGTACACTTCATTTAAACTTATTAAATTCACTAGTTTTCATGATCCTGTTGACCAATTAATATCTTCCAATTAATTAAGGTTTTTGGTTGAGATAAAAAAGTCAGTGTCACGAGCGGGATTCGAACCCACGACCTCCGGCTAAATACGCCGCTGCTCTACCACTTGAGCTATCGTGACATCAATCCACTCGGACACTAACTTCTCAACCCCACATTTTGAATTTTTTTATCTCAACTAAAAATCAGAATTAATTGAAAGATATTAATTGGTCAAGCGGACCATGAAAACTAGTGAATTTAACAATAAACAATGTAACAATGGAAACTAGTAAAGAAAGGTGGGGAAAAATAGTGAAAGAAGCAAGAAAACAAAGATGCCCACACTTAGACAATTTTCCATTGATTATCTAACAACAATATTTTCTCCGTTTTAGAGGATTTGAGGTAAAAAATACAGATAAAATCTTCTGCTTGTTTTGACAATTGGATTTAGGAAATGAATTTTTGAATAGTTCTCTTCTTTGTTGGTTTTTTGGCAAAAGTTTCTTTCTAACGTAGCAGTGGTTTGAATTTTATAAGTTGTACCATTTTTAAGTGTCTAATGTTTTTGAGATACAGATTCGTCTAGAATTGTAACATTGTTGGAACTTTGAAGAAGCCAAGCGGATGTAGCCAGGGTGTTTAACATTCATTCCCACAACATTCATTTCATCGCTACCAAGATATTGGATGTTTCTTTTAATTATTACTGTTAATTGCCGGCAAGAGCGAGCATTTGATTCTGTCATTCTTGACTCATTTCATTTCTTTTTCACAAGAAGTGGCCTTTTTCTTTTGTATCTCGTTTATTTCGAATTTTTCGTGGTTACCTCTTGCACCAATCGGCTGAAATGGTCTAATCTTAGATAACGAGTATAAATACGGCGGAAATGTTTTTTATTTTTTTATTTTGTTGAAGATAGGGCCAGAGGTGCTCGACATTCCCAGAACAACACACCATCGCTACCAAGATATTGTATGTTACACAAGCATGCATGGATCAGGTCGCCGTCGTGTCACATTAGACAGATTTATTACTTCGAATGTACTCAGTAATCGACGTTGTACCTCTGTTGAGATCACGCAACGTCTTCAACAAGTTAGAAATGCTAATGGATGTTTGTGCACTGTAAGACGAAGAATTTAGAAGCTGGAAGGCCTGCCACTGTTCCAGAACTTCTGACAAGGCACAGAACAACTCGGTTAAGTTTCGCAAGAAATCCATCAATTGGTCACAAACTTGATATTCATCGAGTGTTCCCTAGCAGCTGCGCGATACATTGAAGATGTGTTATCAGAAGAATTTGTTTGTTATATGCCCCTAATTTGCGACGGTTTTATTTTAAGCATTACAACGCATAGCCCAACACAACTAGGATCGTCGGTGTCTACTTGCAGCAGGCTACAATTCAGTGTTTGAAGTAACCATCATGTAACCATATCGAACACCTCTGGTTGTGTCAAAGTGGATAAAACGTCACCCAGTGATACCCCGAGAACTTTCAGGAATTAATAATGGCGGAGATGGAGGAGTATGGAAATATTGAACAGCACTACATTCAAAACCTCGTAAAATCGATGCCACGTCAAATGGAAGCGGTGCTCGACGCAAGAGGAGGAAATACTTCGTACTAAATTGAATATATCCTTCATTGTTTCCATAGCAGTATTTTTAGAAAAATTGTTTTACTCAGTTTATTTTTTTATTTAATTGTTTAATTTACCTACATCTAGAGTTAGAGATATATGGATAAAGAGGGAGAGAAAGAAATTTGAAATGAGAGTGTAAAAGCACGTAAAATTAGATCTCGTGAACTTTTCGTACTTTTAACAAGCATTGGAACATACAAATGTAGTTCATATAATTCCAAAAACAAAACACGTATGATACAAATATAAATTCCTGTGTACATATATGTTTAAATATTATTAATGTTGTCAAAAGAATGATTGAACAAATTTAATGAGGAAAAAGCAGAAAATTATTGTAAAGTTTTATAAATTTAGGAGAGAATTAATTATAAAAACAATGTGAACGAAACAATAGCATTTCGTGTATGTGTGTGTGTGTGTGTGTGTGTGTGTGTGTGAGAGAGAGAGAGAGAGAGAGAGAGAGAGAGAGAGAGAGAGAGATAGATGGCTAGATTAGGATTTGGATGGTTAGAACTAGAATAAAATTAATAATTTAACAACTTCTAAGTAAATTCCTTGTACAGTTTAATTAAATTCAGAAATTATTCAGAAATCGTGAGATGCGGTCTGGTGTGATGTAGGTTTCAGAAAAACATTGTTTTGAAGATGATCTGAATAAAGATCGAAACGTTGGCACGATGAAAACAGTGTTTTTCTGAAACCTACATCACACCAGACCGCATCTCACGATTTCTGAACAATCATCGACTAACTAATCACTACACATAAATTCATAAAGTTAAATAGATACTAATAAAGAATACAGATCAAACAATATTATGAGACCTATTTGTAGACTTATCTAGCTATAGCCAATTAAGAAGAAACTGGTGACAACTTTTTTCAATAACAAATTGTGTTGTCGCTCAATTGGACAAATTGAAACTATTAAAACTAATGATCGTTTATAGTGTTCTAAGAAACGTGACACGAAAAACTGAATTCCATACAAATAAATCTCGAGAAAAGATTACGAATTATTTTATTTTAACAATTGACTAGCTCTTCTCATATAAGAAAAATATTGTATGATTATAGTTAATCCTCTGCAGATTATCTTCTGTTACAATAAACAATAAAGGTTAAAAAATCCATGTGAGACACTATAATTGCAGGATGTATTTAATCGAAAATCAACAATATTATCAAAATGCCTAAATGAAAGAAGTAAAATAAACGGCTCAAAAATGAATAGGGATATTTGTAATTTATTCTTATTCTATAAATTTTAATTAAATTGACCGATATTTTCTTATTAGTTGGATAAAATAAAATAAAAAATACAAAACAAAAACAAACAAATGTTAATTCTAATTTTTAATAACGGATTTACTTGTTTTGGCATTATTGTGAGAATGAATCATCGTGATCACCGGCAAGTAGAGAGAAACAGAGGCAGTTGGCATACCTCAGAGCTTTAGAGGTCTCCCAGGCTTTAGCCCGATTTCGAGAGACTGGAAGTGCCAATAGGAGGCCAAATAGTGGATCGCAGTGCGGTACAACGCTAAGGGTAGGCAGAAATATTGTTATTGCTGCAAAACGGAACCTTTTCCATAATGCCCGCCAGATCCTAAATGGAGTACAAGATGTTTTGGCGAGGCCTTCATCAATACAAACGATGCGTAATCGTCGGCCTGAAATCTATGCCCCTTTGAGACGACCTGGCACAACAACCCGCCACCAGCAACTCAGGAGGATATAGCGGTGGTATTCTAGCTAGCTAGAAGGGAACACCAATTTGAATGATGTAATGTATACTGATGAGTCGCGTTTCTGTCTGTGTAATGATAGCAGGCGCCGAAGAGTCTACTTAGTCCAGGAGATGCATACATCGCCTGTTGTTCGTCCTCCCTTCAGTGAAGTTTGGAGGAGGAGTTATAATGGCCCGGGCTGGGATTTATACTGATGGACGAACTGGACTCCATATTTTTGAAGGCAAACTCACCGCAGACCGTTATATCCAAGAAATTACCAAGAGTAATACATCCTTCAAACCAGAAATCTGAATTGCAGGGATTTTCGATTTCTGGATGGCCTCACTGAGGCAGAGTTGTTTATCAATACAAAACCTGGGAATTTCCCTCCAGACCTCAATCCCATTGAGCACATTTGAGATGAGTTGGAGAGGAGGGTTTTCGAACACCATCCGCAACAAGGTGACATGCAACAACTGAGTGCAGTGTTCCACCATCTATGGTGTGAAATTCCTTATGAAATTAGTGACAACCTTTTAAACAGTACGCGTAACAAGTGCACAGAGATTTTTGCTAACAGAGGGCATTATACACTGTATTAATTGTTTTTAAAAATATTATGTCCAATAAACAAAATTATGGAATTAAAACCTTCAGTAAAAAACATAAGAATTTCTAATAGATTTGTATGCAATTTATAATAAAAATAAAATAAAAATGCTAGGGAAAGTAAATACTACAAAATTGGCAATATCCCAATTCATTTTTGAGCAGTTTACACATTTAAATTTCAAATTGATAATACTATTCCAAAAATAAACACATGGACTAAAAACAACCATCTTTAGTAAATTATTATGCAACTAATCTCAAAATATATTATTACACAGGTGACGCAGCAAACGTTCCTTCTGAGTTAATTCTCTCTGTACTTCTTGACTCATAAATTTCAAAAATAAATTGCGAAAAAATCAATGATATCAATTCATTATTCTGCACAGATTAAAGTAAATGAGTAGTATGTAAATTGCTGGTGTTTTGAACAAAAGTTCAACTTTTTGATTTAAAAAAAATATAAAAGAACACAGAAAAATATTTTATTGGGTTGTCAGTGGCCCAACAGTGTTAGAGTACTAATGTGAAACATCACTGTAAGGTTCGAGAGTTCGAATCTTAACAGCCCAGATTTCGAGTATAAATGGGCTTTTTCAAAAATACCGGCACCCCGAGGATCAATATGGTCTCACAGTTTTCATACCCCTCAAAAAAAAAGTGCAGAAGTAATAATAAAAAAATAATATGTTAACTTGTAAGATTGTCCATGTTATCTGCAAGGATTTGATCGTTACTGATAAATTTGGTCCTTCTATCCTCGATGGATTTTTCTATCAGAGGATTTCGACATTACGCCATCTTCAGTGTGTCTCTGAGACTCGTCTCATTTTTCATAAGTGTGTGTTCTGAGATATAGTGCAGTTGACCAAATGCCAATAGCGTTTGACGGACCAACCAAGCAAGGATAGGCAGACGAAAATGATCATTAACAACCAAATTGTGTACAAATTTGAATTTGAATTGACGGATCATAGACTGATCTAGTATTAAATTGTTAATAATATTTGGTTGGAACTTTTGAAGCATACACAGAAATAACTATGTATATCAAAAAGAAAATGCCACAATGTAGTTTTTTATTTAATAGGCCTGAGAATTTCTTTAACGCCAAAGGCAAGTAGGAAACAGTTAGGTATTCTTGTCAAACAAGAAATGACAAAACATTATTTATGATTCTTCGGTCTTACGCTTACACATGTTCACTTTTAGTTTATGCAAAAAAATGCATAAGTGATTTGTCAACGTCTCACAAAATATGTCCAACCGGTTAAACTTATTGATTGTTTAAAAGACATTAATTACTGATTTCCCCCGATATGGATTCGTATAAATAGATAAATAGATACGAATCCTAAACGTGAGGAGTAATTATCTGATTTGTAAAACAGGGTGGAAGCGATGTTTCGACCGTTTGCATACATTAACATAATTACTGGCTAGTTTCGAATTCAAAGGGAACCGGGTAAAAAGCTCGCCGCCTTGAGGTAAAAAGTGTCCAACCCATAAAACGTATGTGATTCCGAAGCACGGGGTTTCTTTCTTCTTTCCCCGCGCTCATCTCTGCTCGTTTATCTTCCGGCGCGGATAGAGAGAGAAAGAGAGAGAGGGGGGAGGGGGAGGGGGAGTGAGAGGGAGGGAGAGGGAGAGAGAGAAACAGAGAGAGAGTGAGAGAGAGGGAGAGAGAGAGTGAGAGAGAGAGGGAGGGAGGGATGAACGGAGGGAGTGAGAGAGGGAGTGGGAGGGAGAGAGAGAAGGAGAGAGAGGGAGAGAGAGAGAAGGAGAGAGAGGGAGTGAGAGAAAGAGAGAGAGGTAGAGAGAGAGAGAAGGAGAGTGAGGGAGAAGGAGAGAGAGAGAGAGGGAGAGGAAGAGAGAGAAGGAGAGAGAGAGGGAGAGGGAGTGAGAGCGAGAGGGGGAGAAAGGGAGAGGGGGAGAAAGGGAGAGAGAGAGAGAGAGAGAGGGAGAGAACTTTATTCTGGGGTTAGAGTCCCCTAAGTATAACAATAAGGTCGCAAAATTGTTATAAATTTTCCACTTGATTTAATGAAGTGTTGACGTTAAGTTATAAGGAAATAAATTAACATAAAACACATAAGGCAATATATAAATAATAGTAGCAATAATATGAATTAAGGGAAAAATAGTAATAATAAAGCATATTCTGTCATGTGCGAACATAATCACAAACTGTAAACTTAAACGTTGAGAAAATGAAGGAAACAAGTTTTCTTATGTAGTAAAATGACGTAATAATATTACGCAGACTCCGTGCGACCGAATAGACGACGCTTGAGCGTGCCCACTTCGCAGCTCTACTTACTGTCACTCAGGTATACGGGACGGTCTCAACGTTGCCCTGCAAGTGATTGCTGGCCGACCAACCACAGACTTGCAGGCCAAATTATTATGTGCGAAATGGGAGATAGCTAATGATAGCTCACATGTATTTCCGTTACAATGGAAGCTGAAGCCATCGCGTGGATGATTGAACAGTGGCAACCACGATGGGATGCGACGACGAAGGGAAGGTGTACTCACCATCTGTTCCCGAGTGTTGAGCATGTAACAATTGACGGGGATGGAGACTGCAGCGAAATTACATTCCTTTAGACTAAAGACCCTTTGTGCGAGCGTGGAAGACCAGACACGGTTGATCATATAGTCTTTCGGGTGATAACACATTGTTCCACATGGAGGGTATACGAAACCAACAAATAGGAAGTCAACATAGAAGCCCTCAAGCAAGCAGTAGCCACCAAGACAACCTCAAGAATGTGGAAATTATGTGGCATAAAGGATGACCAATCTAAGGCCCACAGGACCCGATATATAGCGAGTGCAAGGAAAACAAAAGGAAGTTAGCCATACTTACTCTTATAATAGATGATGGGGTTTGGTCTGCGAGTTGGCGAACTCATGTTGAACCGGCACACGGGCACTACTGGGTCTGTCTTCACTCGTGGGTTTTTTGTTTGAGTTATTCAAACGCGTTTCGACATTACACCATCTTCAGTGAAAAACTGTCTGTCATTTAGTCTGAGTGGGGTTTATATAGTGTTGCGTCCGTCGCTTGTCGCTGGGGGCGTTGCGTTGACGGAAAATCAAATTATGCCACACACTTAATACAGTACAACCACGAACCAAACACAATAGAAACAAGCATGACATTAATACACAACGCACAAAAAGGACGAAAACTAAACATACTGGAGAACCTCGAGATATACAAACAAATAACACTTAAAGACGGAAACCTTATAAACGCACAAACAAACTCACAATCACACACCACCTTCATACCACTAAAAACACTCCATAACAAAAAACGAAAACGCTCAGAAGAACAAAACATCGCAACCAACACCAGGAAAAAACAACAAACCAACAACGCACAAATAATAACTGACAATGGAAATAACCGCCACCGAGACCGACCAACGAGCACGGAGACCACGCCCCCTAACGCAACGCCCCCAGCGACAAGCGACGGACGCAACACTATATAAACCCCACTCAGACTAAATGACAGACAGTTTTTCACTGAAGATGGCGTAATGCCGAAACGCGTTTGACTAACTCAAACAAAAAACCCGCGAGTGAAGACAGACCCAGTAGTGCCCGTGAGCCGGTTCAACATGCTTACTGTTCCCTTAATTTCCCGACCGGACGCCTCCGCGAGGGCCACATCCTCGGGCGCCAGTTAGGCGCCGCGAAGCTCCGGCGAGGGAAGAGAAGCACGACCGCTAGTGATGCCAGTCTAGACTGGAAAGGGCCAAAGTAAGAAAGGAAGAACTAGTAGAGTAGAAGGAAATAGGCTGGTTGTTGATGATGTGAAGGATGTGGAGGATTCGATTTAAGGAGGTGACTACGGTCGGTTTTTGCCCAAATCCAGCTTTATTTCTCTTTTCCCTCTTGAAATTTGGTTCAAATATTAATTAAAACCGTTTCCAACTCAGAGAGCAAACAGATAAAAAATTGGGGCTTGGCCAGTTGTGAAAATTCCCGACGAAGGACGGAATGCTGCTGTCTGCCTAACAAATAAATAAATTTTTGTACTAAAACTACTATTTTTACACTAAAACATTAATGTGTTATGAGTGCAAAAATTTGTATTTTTACTCAATATTGAAGAAATAAAAATCATCCGTCCAAATAAACTGCAATACGGCACACTAATTAAAAATGTCTGCCTGTTCTCTTATAGATCATGAGAACTGAGATCTACGGGATAAGAGATCATGTTAGTCGCTCAGCTGTCCTTATACCACAAAATATGTAATATATCATCAACTCCCACACCTGACACCTACTTGCTTTCTAATCTTACTGTTTCACCATGTGAATTTAATCTAATTTGAAGTCTCCAAGACCGAAAATTAACTTAAAAGATGCTCGCTAGACCGTTATTCGCTTTACAAATCATATTTTTAAAATATTAAACACGCCTTGCATTGTAGAATTATTTGCGAAAGGCTACCTAGCTCATAACCTCCGAAGTGTACCGTTACTTTCCCGTCATATTTACCCTCGAGGCGTGGGTTGACGCTTTTCTTCTATTCCGGTAAAATAAAAATAAAAAATACATTTACTAGTACCATCGACCAGCCAATATAGCTTAGGAATGGACATCAGACTGAAAAGGTAAATGTCTTCATGAAAAATTATTTTACATCATCTATGTATGAAAAGTTTGCGAAGAGGTCAAATCTGACTCAAATTTCAGTGTTGGCTTGAATCCGTGAATGGTTATAAAATTAAAATAAATATTTTATTTTATGTTAAATGTGTAAAGATTAATCGTATTTCTCGACTAACTTTCTCAACTAATAAATTAAATATAAAGTTCTAAAATTTGTAATGCGTAACGACTATCATTAAGCATTTTTACTTGATAAACTATACCCCGCTTGTTTGAACAGAGAAAAGGATTACATGGCTCAATTTTTCTTGTCACCAAATTTACTGTATATATAGAATTAGAATTAATTACCTGCAATAAACAAAAATCTGTATAAACAGAATTAGCCCAGTTTCCTCGATAAATCGGGACCCAAAAGATACGCTACAGTGCTCGAGCACAATTCTTATATCAGACGGCATCCCTACTCGCTCCCTATATAGAGCCAAGGAATGACACTTTCAATTATGATGGACACATTGAGCAAAGATGATTGAAAGATTAATCCTATTTCTCGACTAACTTTCTCAACTAATAAATTAAATAAAAAGTTATACAGTTTTTAATGCGTAACGACTATCATTAAGCATTTTTACTTGATAAACTATGCCCCGCTTGTTTTAACAGAGAAAAGAATCGCATGGCTCAATTTTTCATCTGTCACCAAATTTACTATATATATAGAAATAAAATTAATTACCTACAATTAACAAAAATCTGTATATACAGAATTACCCCAGTTTACTCGATAAATCGGGACCCAAAGATTCGCTACATTGCTCGACCACAATTCTTATATCAGGCGGCATCACTACTCGCTCCCTATATAGAGCCAAGGAATGACACTTACATTAATGAGGGACACATTGAGCAAAGATTATTGAAAGATTAATCATATTTCTCAACTAACTTTCTCAACTAATAAATTAAATATAAAGTTCTAAAGTTTGTAATGCGTAACGACTATCATTAAGCATTTTTACTTGATAAACTATGCCCCGCTTGTTTTAACAGAGAAAAGTATACATGGCTCATTTTTTGTTGTACTGTTCATTTTATAAATCATCACGTGAAAAGTAATTCCACCTGACTCTATTCGCAAAAACCGGAATCTCCATTCTATACTACACACAGATCAGAAAACCAATTCAAAAACAAATTATTAATTTCACAACGGAAAAAGCAGACATACGGATACAAAACTATTTTTAATTCACCAATTTCGTGGTCCGCTTGACCAATTAATACATTACAATTAATTAAGGTTTTTAGTTGAGATGAAAAAAAGCTAATGGCACGAGCGGGATTCGAAAAATGGCAAAAAGGAGAGAAAACTCATAAGGTGGGGTTGGGATAAGAAGTTGATGTCCGAGTGGATCGAGGTCACGATAGCTCAAGTGGTAGAGCAGCGGCGTATCTAGCCGAAGATCGTGGGTTCGAATCCCGCTCGTGCCATTAGCTTTTTTCTCAACTAAAAACCTATTTAATTGTAACTATTTTTAATATTTTGATAAACCTTCTTTTGTAC
This sequence comes from Cimex lectularius, assembly GCF_000648675.2. NCBI lineage: Eukaryota > Metazoa > Arthropoda > Insecta > Hemiptera > Cimicidae > Cimex > Cimex lectularius. Next base: position 47,165 of record NW_019393231.1, read on the forward strand.
AAATATCACAATCGAATGATCAAAATTTATCTGAGTCAAATATATTAAGATTAATCTCATCTTAGAATGGGACTTCGTCCCAGATGCAATTGTACATTTATCTATGTACGGTTGGAAAGTTCAGGCATTTCATTTTTTTTTTCTTTGTTCACTAGCCTTTCATGATAGTCGTTGTCTTCCGTCAACTTTACAGTTTCACCATTAACGATTATTTGATGATCATGTCCAAGTTGTCTGGTAATTCGCTACAAGAATTGGGATTAGACAGGCAAAATAATGGAAATAGAAGAGTTAAATGTGGCCGTTTCGTCAGACAACTAGTATGCGATATGCATTGATGGTAGGAAATGCCAAGAAAACATAGAATGTGGGTTTATAGATATACTATGGAAATACAAAAAACTGAGGCTAAATATAAGCTGAAGACATGACTCGAATAATCAAGCGCAACAGTTATCTATTTTAAAAGGATTAAAACGGACAGTAGAGACAAGGGGACAATGTGAAATTAAAAATTGTTCCGTTTATGACAGACAGTCAAGTCACATTTAATTCTATCAAAAACCCAGTTAAACACATTTTGAACAGTTAGACATTTAATTAAAATTTTAAAACAGGATGGAATTAAAATTTAACACGATTACAGGGAAATGAAGAAACCGACTTACGTGCGAATGAAGACTCGATGGATAATATCTGGACTTACAAATACCTACAATAAATGTCCTAGAACCCACACAAAGAAAATGTTAATGGAGGAAGTTAGAAAACAGTAGGGGAGTATATGAAAGTACATACAAAAAGGAGCACAGGCAACAAGATTTTTCCCAATGGTGACAAACGGAATTAATATTTTTAGGTACATAGACAATTCTCGTTTGGTCATGGAGAGCATAGGCAATGTTTCTGTCGATGCAAAATATTCTAAACGCCCATGTGCCCTTACGATTCCATTTCAGTACAGGAGATTCATCATTTAATATGTAATTGTACATTTGGAAAAATTCAGCAATTTAATAAAATCGATTTTGTGCAGTGGAAGTAACTGGCATATCTCCGATATACATCTTGTCCTTAAGGGCAATATGGAGCATTTTATTTTATTTTTAAAAATGTACATTTAAGTGAAATAAATAAATAAATGTATGTTTATTGCAATTATCACTAGTTGTTATTTTTTTTTAAATTTATATAAACTTAAATCTGTCCATACTTAACAACGATATAAGTTTCCCAGTAAAGGCGAAGTTGTTTAATACAGCCTGTAGATCTGTGATTTGCTATGGAGCCCAAGTATGAGGATGGGAAGAGTACGAGGAAATAGAGAAGGTGCTATCAAAAAACTGCTCAGACTCCCTCAACATACACCCACCTTTTTTGTCCTAACGGAAACAAAATCGCTCCCCATGTTTCTGTATACAATTAAATTGCATTTTGATTATATAATTAAAATTCCAAATCTCCCAGATAATTGCTTATCAAAAATCTTACCTACTCAGGCAATTAAAAAGCAAATATAGTGGTTCAGGCAAATACAAATTCTGTTGAAAAGTTTAAAATAGATATAACACTAAAGCATAGTAATGCAACTAATACTGAACTATGGATAAACTGTTTTAAAGAAATAAGAAATTCTATACTAATTAATTACAACAAAGAATGTGAAGATAATATTAAAAATTCACTAACCTCCCCATTGTAACGTGAACTTAATTTTGATTTAGAAAATCATTATTTAAATGGCAGCCTAACACTCGAATCTACGAGGAGGATCATTAAAATAAGAGGCGATGTGCTAAACTTAAATTATAAATACTTTAAAAAAGATAATATTGACTGTACTCTATGTAATAGACAAGAAGAAGAGGGCCTATTCCACTTTTTGGCTGTCTGTCCCGCTTACAGTAACTACAGGTTGAAATATTTCAGCGAAGAAACCGTTTCAGGTGAAAAAATGTTATAGTATATTAACGGCAGAGATTGGGGACCGCGGTAGCCGCGTGGTTAGCATGAGAGACTCTCACGCCGCGGTCGTGGGTTCGTTTCCCACCGTTGCCCCTGGCCCTTTTTTCACAATAACCCCCCCAAATTTGAACACACATATACAACCACTTGAGCTATAGTGACTTCGATTCACTCGGACACTAACTTCCAATCTCAATTCAAAAGGTGGGGTTGTGATGGAAAGTTAGTGTCCTACTTTCACTTAATTAATTGAAAATAATTTATTTCGTCAAGCAGACCACGAAACCTAATAAAATTGTTAATACAGTTGTCTATATGCGAAATAAAATGCGATTGAGCAATATCAAGGGGGGGGGAGGTATGTAAGAATGAATGGTGGAGTATGTTTAGGTTAACCCCGGGCCCCGAAGGTTCGAATCCCGCTTGTGACACTGACTTTTTTATGTCAACCAAAACTATAATTAATTAAAAATGTATTAACAATACTGTATGACTGGGGGTCGATGAGGTACTTAATAATTTGCCATCGACACATTTGTACACACGCACATATTTACCCAAATAAATACATTCTAACGAAACAGTTAAAACATTTATCACCAAATTTACTGTATATGTAGAAATAGAATTAATTACCTGCAAAAAACAAAAAAAATCTATATATACAGAATTACCCCTGTTTCCTCGATAAATCGGGACCCAAAGATACGCTACAGTGCTCGAGCACAATTCTTATATCAGGCGGCATCCCTACTCGCTCCATATATGAGCCAAGGAATAACACTTTCAATTATGAGGGACACATTGAGCAAATTCTTTCTCTATGCTGGGCACATAGGCGAAGTTTGGCCCAAAAGTAATTTATTGTAGTCTAAGTCGGGTTAGGATGATCCTTCTTTTGCGGTTCAGATTCTCTGGGGATCACCTCACTTATTAAAATTCTAAATTTGATTGTAATTTGATTGTAATCAATTGTTAATTAATTTAAAAATTACTTTTGTTGTAGCCGTTCTTTTTCTTTTATCAATTACATGTAATACTATAATGGGCCATGTAGTTGTTACAATAAATACTGCTTTAATAATGATACTACTAAAGGAAAAATTTAAGTGTGCTTGACATTGAATTAATTCGATTAAATAATTACCCCCTTTGTCCATAAGAAGTGAAGGTCTTCCAGATGTTGGCGCGTCGTGTAATCTGTCTTTTTTTTTAATTGTACATACTATGATATATATTTTATAACATTCTGACTTTGTAAATGGGTAAATGTGCTTGCAACTTGTATTCTTTACAGTTAAGCCGGATTGTAAACTAATATTTCTTACGGTTAAGCCGGTTTCCATGAGAAAAATTCATCTTAAACTAGTTCCGATGCTGCGTGACGTCTGCGATCAATTCCCATTTTTTAAAAAATCTACCCCGCAACTAATCGTCAAAATCACTAAGTGTAATCATCTGTGAAGGTGATTTTTATATGATAGGTGATAATAAATCGCGGAGCTCAGAGGGGTTTGCATAAACCTTGTGGTAACAATTTTTGATACACTGTGCCGGGGAATTTAATTTTTTATTTTCAATTTTTTTTATCATAACACCCTTCTCTAACGTTTCTTGTAACTATCTTAAGAAGACGTTTAAATGACGAGATAAGGAAAAACATGAAACTCTAAAAACAAACCACAAAACTTTTTTATCTCAACCAATACCTTTCATAAATATTAATTAATTGAAAAATGTTAATTGGTCAATCGGACCACGAACTGTAATGGATCTAAAAACAAACTTTACGAATACTTTTGGAAGACCTTTAAGTATGTACTCCAAAATCTGTCTATCTGCTACTGCATTTCAGAGCACCGACCTCATTTGATTTATTTGCAAATTTTTCTCGTAAATACAATTTTAACCCTCGGACCGGTTTAAAAACAGTCGGCGGGCCTTGTTTGCTGATCCCTGGCTTTAATCTAATAGGAGCGCTTTTCAATTCTCAGGTCCACGTGACAATCGTTCTCCCTCCCTCCATTTTTAAATTATGTGTTAGTCTGTACGTGTAATGTGTTATTTTTCTAAATACCTTGTAAACGACTTTTATAACTATTCAAGTCGCTTGTACCGCCTCCGGCTGGGCAAATTTCCGCGAGGGAGGCAGCACGCCATATTAGCGTCGTAACACGAAAAGGGTGACTTATCAATAATCAATCTTTACAATTTAAGACAGATCGATCCTTCTCGCTTAACAGTTGTTTCGAAGGACCCCCGTTAATTTATGTTAATAATAAACTCCAACGGTCAATTTGACGCCAACGTACAAAACTGTTCGGCGAGATTTCTAATTTTCCCTTTATTAAAAAGCACATAAAAAATCAATTTTAATTTTGCGTTGATAATATCAAGATTGAAATCGCACAAGTGAGAATTTATGAGAAAAAAAATTGATCATCTGTATGGTTTTTTTAAAAAGTAAATACAAACGTATTTTCATTTGCTTTAAAGGTTCATTGAAGAACTTTTATTTTCAATAACCCTAAATTGTTGAAAAAACTGTAATATCAAATATTTCAGCGTACGAGAGATGTAACAATTTACACACGAAATTTATTTGTTCAATTTTAACTATTCTAGCAGAAGTACTTCTTATTTGATAGACCACGTAATATTTTCTGTATTCTCCCTATTTCGATCAAACAAATAAAAAAGGTTTTCCAAAATAAATATAATACCTCCGCGCCATGTTTGTTTGACACACAAAAACTACAAAAAGGGATCCTAGAGATAACGAGCATTCACTGATGAAAATAATAAAAACATTTACTTCATCTCCATCCAACAAATCTCGATCGGGGTATTCACGATCTTTGTGTTAACCATGTTAACTCTGTTAGGTCGTGTTATATGGAGAAATATGATGACGTAGACTTGTAAGAATCGGCTAGTTAACATTGCTTGATCTAAAAGGCCAGGGCCAATGTTAGATGTTAGGTCGAAAATGTAGTCATATTGCTATCCGTTAGGGGGCGTAGGTAACCAACATGGCAGCCATGAATTTAACAGCTGTTTTTTGTTTACACGTATTTTTATTCTTAAATACGCATTAATTAAATCAGACCAATACATTTCTTTTGTTAATTTCTGACCTGCCCTTATACCCTCATTCATAAGAGATATTTCGCATATTTCACAAAAGAAAATCTACGTTAGTTGCCCTGAGCCTATCTTGACACTATCCTACTACGCCAATTAGCCACAGCTAAAAGCAAGTCATGATTTGTTATCACCCTTGCAATACATATTCAGTCCGATATATCCACAACTGTCTTGATTCATTTAAACCTAGGTTATTCATTAACAGTTTTTCCTTGAGGATAGTAGGGGTATTCACGATCTTTGTGTTAACCATGTTAACTCTGTTAGGTCGTGTTATATGGAGAAATATGATGACGTAGACTTGTAAGAATCGGCTAGTTAACATTGCTCGATCTAAAAGGCCAGGGCCAATGTTAGATGTTAGGTCGAAAATGTAGTCATATTGCTATCCGTTAGGGGGCGTAGGTAACCAACATGGCAGCCATGAATTTAACAGCTGTTTTTTGTTTACACGTATTTTTATTCTTAAATACGCATTAATTAAATCAGACCAGTACATTTCTTTTGTTAATTTCTGATCTGTCCTTATACTTTCATTCATAATGTTCTTTTTGACTAAGACTAACAGAGATACAGTTAAGATACCATCCAAAATTCTATTCAGAGGTAATTACTAATAAACTGTAAATAAGCCTATCCAGGATATAACATGTAGATATTCAATAATAAAAAACGTTTACTTACTACTAATACGCGTACGAGGTGGCTAAGGCCGGGACGTCACAACCTCTCCACCGGACTTAACCATTGCTATCCGGCCCCCTGACAATAAAAATGCAAAAAACATGATGAAAAGAAAATGGGAGCGTAGGTGGGCCGGATTTGCACAGAAGAATTTGCCAATCAAGAGCACTGACGTTAGGTTAGACTCGGAGGATCTGATTCGTAGAACAAGGGTTATCCTCATCCGATTATAGGCCATGCGAGGTTGACACCTGGACTTACTTATTTTTGGGCCAATTAATCGCATACTAATAACTAGTGATTAATCAAGTTTTATTTCCCTACATGAAAAACATTGGTTAATGATTTTCTTATCATAATTATGTTAATTGTGATTACAATATAGAATGATTTTTCCACATTAGGCTGTAATATTACTAGTTGAATTTTACAATACTGCACAGTGGCAGAAAAATGATACCTACTTCAAATTATGTATTGTTTCAAGTGTTCAATTATAAGTTTATAAGGTAATGAAGTTTTGAACTTATATTTTTAAGTGAGAGAGCCCTGTCTATAAGGTGGCCTTCGGAGGACCTGATTAGAAGAAGTGTCATCCTCCCCGATTAAGACAGGTACGAGGTTGACAGATGGACACTTACTTTTGTTGCAAAGCCCGCGTTTGCCCATAAAAAGGTTGCTCGAGTTTTTCCACCTAATCGAAGAGTGCAATTCCTTGGCTCCTTATAGAGAACGCGTAGGGATACCACTGGATATGAGAATTGTAGTTAAACACGGGAGCGAGTATCTGGGTACCCTGTTACAATTCTTGGAAGAAATAGGATTATTTTATTGTTTATAGCAATAACAATTTTATGTCCGTAATTTGTGTGAGGGTGAATGTATTTATTGGTGTGAATGTGCGGTGTGGGAGGTCTGCGGAATATTGAACCCCATCGACCCTCATTTTGGTTAGTTATGTATTATGTGTAATGGATGAGATTTACTCCACGACCCTAAACGAGTCAATGGCATGTATTTAGGTGAGAATGTATTTGGGAAGGAATGAGAGTGTGAGTGGATTTTTGGTTTTAGGAAATGNCTATCGTGACCTCGATCCACTCGGACACTAACTTCCCATCCCAACCCCACCTTTTTAATTTTCCCTCCTTTTTGCCATTTTTCAAATGTCGTGTAATCGAATTGGATTCTCGACGACAAATGAAATCGCCGCGGAGAGCTGAATTGAATTGAAAAATGTCAAAAAGGAGGGAAAATTCAAAAGGTGGGGTTGAGATGGGAAGTTGGTGTCCGAGTGGATCGAGGTCACGATAGCTCAAGTTGTAGAGCAGCGGCGTATCAAGCCGAAGATCGTGGGTTCGAATCCCGCTCGTGCCATTGACTTTTTTATCTCAATTAAAAATCTTAATTAATTAATAGTAACAATGGAATTTATGATGATGAAATATTCAAATATATGGTGAAAAACTTCAAGGTTTAAGTCCTTATTTTAGTATAAAGGTTCTGAGTTAATGTATCATCAAGCATTAGCACGGTGAAATGTTTTTTATTTTTTGTTTAACAGTTTAGAATGGTTTAGAAAAAATATGAGTGCCATATGAGTGCCACATTAGCACATTTTACGTTGCATATTTTATAAATAAATTCTATTTTAGATATTTAAACAAAATATACTTCGTAGGGAGAGAATCCACGGTCAGGTTTGAAAGAGTCAAGGATGTATTTAAACTTAAAAAAAAACTTTTCGCGAACGTGATATTAAAGTGTTAGTGAATGGTTATCTTCTACATTTCATATTAGATTAGACCGCAGTGTCTCAACAGATACGCGATATTTTCATCACAATCAACTTTTCCCCCTTAACAAGATTGAACATGGTCGATTTGCATGTTTATGACAATGTTGTTGTTCCGCGGTTTTTGTCGGAGGATTAGATAATTAGGATGTAGGCGGCTTTCCAAGGAGAATAGCTCACGATCCTGTTTGGAACAAGAGTTTTCCCATATATAGACCTCCGTCGGATCAATTTACCATTTATGATCTCCTCTCAAAATACGCCCCTCGAAACCTATACGGCCAGGATTAATTTGGTTATAGTCTTTCAAGTATAATCATGAGAGAAAGGCTTGTTTAGCGATGTTAACAAGCAAGTGTTGTTCACCTTAAGTTAGAAAATGCATTTTACTTAGTTTATGTAACGGAATACAATTTAAAAAAATAACAAGAAAACCAACCAAATCTCGTTATTTGTTTGGCTGTAAAATCAATTTCTTAAAATCGAAATGTTCATCTCCTTGATTTAACTATCTATTATTCAGTATATATAGCATAGTTTAATTAAATTATTCAGCGTTGACGTTTTCGAATATTTTCCATTCTGAGTGTAATTTATTAACTATAAGTTGTTATTATTATTGGTTAGAAAGGAAGGGCACGTTACACTTCAACCTGATTTATGATTCAGTGATAGATTTATTTTAAAGCTCAAACAACACAGCCTAAAATCCAAGGGAGGAATAATTAACAAATTATTCAAAACATCTGAGATAGTTGGAGCTGCTCAGTTAATAGCTCCGTCGATGTTTCTGTGTATGCCTTTCCATTATTTTGTCAATTGTACCTTAAAATTATTTTTATTCTTAATTATTGTTTTTATATTGTCCTCTGGCCCGTTATCTTCTTGGATGATAGTACATTCACGATCTTTGTGTTAACCCTACTAACTCTGTTAGGTCGTTAGATCGAGAAAAATGATGACGTAGACTTCGGCTAGTTAACATTGTTCCATATAACAGGCCTGGGCTGGGTTAGATGTTAGATCGAAAATGTAGTCACATTGCTATCCGTTAGGGCGTAGGTAACCAACATGGCAGCCATGAATTTAACAGCTGTTTTTTGTTTATACGTATATTTATTCTTAAATATACATTAATTAAATCAGACCAATACATTTCTTTTGTTAATTTCTGACCTATCCTTATATTCTCATTCATAATAAAAACATCCCATTTCCTATAAGGCTGTTAGACGTTAGGATACAAGTTTGGTATGTCGGCACGAATTGAAGCGTGTTATTGGTTAGTATTTTTGAATGAAAGAGTTGATTAATTTTACTTTTTTTATTAACTCCTGCCATCTTACAATTTAGCACAAAAAAAACCAAACACATAACCATAAGCCATCAAGGACTGCTACAGCTTTATTTTTGGTTCTACCAATCGCCAATCGCAGCATTGCGGAAAAATTAATGTTTAACATGCTAAGAAAAGAAGGGGGCATTCACGATGGCAATACTGGTCTTTTCTCTACTCGAGTTAACATCTTACAAACATCGTTAATACCCCTACTATTTTGGGTCTGGGAGGGAGGTTCGAATCAGCAAGTATGGCAGATGTTCTGTTGGTTCTGTTTATGTCTAATTGGATTTTTTTGCTATTTTAATTAAATGGTTAAATCAGAAAAGCCCATGCTGTTGTTTTCACGGTTTTTACAGAATACAGTTTGACATGTTGTTATCTGCTAGTAGTGAATGTTTTTGTTGCAGAGGTCAAAATGATAAGTATCTGTTATGTGTGGTGATTAGTGACCGTTTGTCGATGGTTATTCAGATATCGTGAGATGCGGTCTGGTGTGATGTAGGTTTTAGAAAAAAAAATTTATCGTGCCAACGTTTCGATCTTTATTGAGATCATCTTCAGGGTCTGGGGTTTACAAACATTGTTTAAAATTAAAAAAAACATGTAGGATGTGGAAAAAAGTGAATTTATACAATGCAAATAAATTTTTTCCACATCCTACATGTTTTTTGTTAAATTTAAACAATGTTTGTAAATCCCAGGACCTGAAGATGATTTCAATAAAGGTCGAAACGTTGGCACGATAAAGAAAATGTTTTTCTGAAACCCACATCACACCAGACCGCATCTCACGATTTCTGTATAATCAGTATCTGTTATGTGTAAGGTGTTTTGTCATCATATCATGAGAGTATTTTACTTTCATAGTTGTGAGCAAAAATGATCGGAAAAGTACCAATTGCTAGTTCATCACCGCAGATCTTAATAAGAAATCTCACAAAGTTATAAATGTTTTTATTTCGTGTTTTTACGTTTACTATTTTAATGGTAATAACTCATTTAAATTGATCATAGGATAAATGTTTTAACGCAGTGTTTAATTTGCAATATGAAGTTCGTTTCATGAAATTTATTTATTTAAATTAATAAGCAAATTTCTTTCATTTGTAACATAGCTTAGCTTCAACAGTTTAACACGCTGTTTCAGGTAGCTTTATATTTATGAGTTTTTTCATCTAAATTTGAATTGGTTATGTGGATTATCTTAAATCTAGTATAGAGACATTGGGGAATTCAGTACGCTCTTCTAAATAAGAAGACAAACGGCAAAGGGGGCACAAATCAAACTTTTAATCTCTTTTAAGACGAGATCATTCCAGATTTGGCTTCGTAATATAAAACTGATATTTATAAATATACAAATCTGTATATTTATTTATAGAGAGGGCAAGGGCATAAAACAGGGTACCACGTCATGTGTAAAACATAAACATTTATTGTACTTGTACTCGGCTGAGGTATGTTCGGATAGATTCCGTTTAAGGGAGGTATTCATCTTGGCACTTGTCAATATTACATGAGGGGCCTCGACCAAAAAAATTTATTCAATCCTTTTTAAAAAGATAGTTCCTACTCACAGTAAGTTGTTTTACAACGATTTTAAGCTTTTAACTCACCTAAGGGTTGTAGAACTCCTACAACCTGATGATGAGCAGAATCGAAATCCGTATCATTGGATAACAACTTACTGTGAGTAGGAACTATTAAAAAAAAGGATTGAACACCGCACTCACTCTACCATTTATCATTTCTAAAAAAAAATATTTATTTATTCTTCTATTATATTTGGAGTTTGACGACCTGCCTTACGGCTCGATTTGTGAAGGATTGTTTAATCATTGTTGGCAAATTGTCCGAATAGTTCGCGATGGTCGTCCTAATCGGGTTCTATTTTAAACAAAGCGCCAAACGTATCTGTACGAGTGATGACTGATGACACAGTAACACAAGTCCTTCGACAACTTTGTCAAGCAGAACAATCGGTGTTTGTTATTTTATTCGGGCGGTTTGTTATGATATTTGTCCAGCTTCGGTTGGTCAAATTACATCATCCGATAAGGCGACAGTGCCGCCGTAGATCGCTGAACTGCACAACAGACGAGAAACGCCGACTCGTCAAACGGGACGATAAGAGATGCAGTCATTCATTTCTATCTGATGACCGGGCCGAGGGGAAACAGCGGCGCGCCGGCCAACAGCAAACCGTGGAATAATGACGGGGATTTGCTACTATTTTTGACGTTTCGTCTCAGTTTCTCCTTTCGGCTGGAATCCCGGTCCGGGTTGAAGTATACGACCAAGACTGGCAGGGACCCAGGCTAAATATAAATTGCTAAAGTAACCGGATGAGCATTTAAACCTTCTCTTGGAGAAAATGAACTTATAAATTATTGCTTGTATAGGAAACTTTTCAACACGTGCTGCAATGTAAATTTAGCTCAACATTCGTCATTCATCTCATATTACCAAAGAGGAGCGATTTATAAGCACAAGCCAAAAACAATATTTGCCTACAAAGATATTAAAAATAATTTTTTAACCCACAATGACAAAGATTATAGCTAAATATGTTGAAATGTAAAAAAAAAGTATCGAGTGTATTTATAACATCTATAAAACATGCCAAAAATATAATACAAATAAATTCATTAAAAAAATATATTAAAAAAAGAATAGACAGCAATATAACTCTGTTTTTGAACTGCTCTACTATAATTAACGCATGTTCCTCTTGGGATAACAAGTTTATTTTATTGAGTACAACTTAAATTCGTCATTGAATGGGTTAAAAAAATACTTTTTTTAGTGGTTATTTTATTGTTATTTTAATTATGTATGTTTCGGGGTCAGTACCCCATCATAAGAAAATTATACACAAAAAATGAACTAGCACTCAACACCATAAAGTAAATACGCAAGTTATTTAAAAGTTTTTGGTATCACTAAAAATGGTTTTTCAAGAGGGAGAATGAGAAAGAGGGAGAGAGAGAGAGAGAGAGAGAGAGAGAGAGAGAGAGAGAGCGAGAGTGTGTGAACGAATATAGTTTAATTTAAATTTCGCAAATTTAGGTTGCGAACGAACTCTCTTAAAAATAACGATAAAAGACATGCACATGTAGAGATACATAGATAGATAGAAAGAGAAAGAGAAAGAGAAAGAGAAAGAGAAAGAGAGAGAGAGAGAGAGAGAGAGAGAGAGAGAGAAAGAAAGAGACAGACATAAAGTGAGGAGGCAGCAAAAATCTTCCAAAACGATATAGGAAAAGAAAAAGAAAGAGATAGAGAACGAGGAATGAGAAAAAGGGTGTGATGGAGGGTATCGCAAAATTAATTGTTTAACCCTAAAATATCAATTTATTTTCTCGTCGACAATTAATCATTCGCTATTATTTTCAATTAATTAATCGATTTAATTCGCTATTACGTTGAAATTATTGCTTTACTTTGCTTTATTTTTAGTTTGCTTTATTCAATTTACATACTAAGTATAATTTTCCTTATTTAAAAACATTTAAGTTCGACGGGGCTTCAACTCCACATGTACGATGTATTTATTTTCTTGTCCGTACTTTACCAACTTGACAACTTAAAGTATCAACGAAAAGCTTGCACAAAAGAAAAACTGAATGTCAGCGACCTGAGACAGGAAAAAAACGCTCAAATGGCTGAATGACATAAAAAAGGGACGAGAAAGAAAATAAATGGTGAGAATTTTTATAGACAGAGGAATAGTAATGACCGATAGTCTTTTATCGACCCATGAATGACCTAACTACTAGGATGTAAAACTAATACAACCCTCATTCAGAAATTTGAGAATTTAAATGATGTGTAAGAAACGGGGTAAATGCCCTAGGACAGTAGTAAGGAAAAGTGTGCCGCATATGTCTATAGGTACAATAGGCGGTCCGGGGTGCGACCTGATTTCATTCACTGGCTTGGGGTACACCCTCGATTCACGCACCACTCGCCGACAGCCTATTTGTCAAAGAGTACTGTCTGAATAGGGTAACCGCCAGACGCAAAAATTAATGGCCCATCTCGTCTTTTTTTGTTTGTTTATTTTCTTTTTTGACGGGGTATAAAATGAGCAGGGGCAATAATAGTGCGGGGACAAGGCGAAGTGCCGTTACTCAGGCCGGGGTGCCGTAAAACATTAAGACGGAGGTGTTAAAAACGCCAGGACGCGAGGGGACGAGACCCGTCGGAAAAAGACAAACCGGGAATTCGCAGAGTCACTCCACACCTCGAGAAGACTCAAAAGGAATTGATTGTAAATGCCACCATTCACTTTTATCTATTTTTGATACCTCCTATTGATTGACTTAATAATTTAAAAAAATTGATTCATCTGAGTTTAGTTGGATAATTGTTTTTCATACATTTTCCTCAAGGGGAAATTGATCAAAAATCAACTAATTAAGATTTATTAATTTTTTTCTACCTAGTTCACTAATAGCTTAAAAAATAGGCTTATCCAACTGACGTACAAGTAATTAATATAATTTTGAGTAGATGTGTTTATCATTGAAAGATCATAAGATCGTCAAAGAATCGTAATTACTCTTTTACTATTTATCGTAATTTATTTTTATGACTTACAAAGGCCATTATATTATTATACAAGTTTATTAAGTAAACAATGCCCAATTTTCACTTTCATTACGTTTTATTTTCATGTTTGAACGTCACTTAGTTCAGAATAGCATTTTAATTTTTAGTTCAATTAATTTAGGCACAAATGAAGTTTTTATTTAATTAGTTCAATTATTTAATAAGTAATAATAAATAGCAAATGAGAGGAATACGATCATTTATTAATATAAGTAGGTTTTCGAAGGCCTCGATTGCTTGCCCAAATTTAATGTTTTAGGCTTTAATATTCAACACAAATAAATAAAATTTAACTGGCATCGTGTAAAGGCTAGTAACAATCAAGACGTGTGAGCACGTGAAATTCATATATAATAAAAATATGTTGTTTTGTGTATATGTAATTCATTTTTCTCGAACATATTTCACTTTTTCGAAAACGTGAACTTTTTCGGGGTTTTTCTCTCTCTCAAATCCATGTCTATTTATGCGTCTCTTCCTATCTATGTATACCACCACCCATTTATTATTATATCTTTGTCTGAACTCTTTGTTTCTCCTTCCACGCAAATTCCATTTGTTTTCACTTAGTTATTTATCACTTATGCATTTTTTTACATATTTTTCTCCCTTCTTTCCGATCTAACACTTATGCAACAATATTCGAAAGTTCTTCTCGGTCAATTGTATAGGGCTTCTTTCTCTCTCTTTCTCTCTCTCTCTCTCTCTCTCTCTCTCTCTCTCTCTCTCTCTCTCTCTCTCTCTCTCTCTNATTGAAAGATATTAATTGGTCAAGCGGACCACGAAACTAGTGAATTTGAAACTATTGTTATTAATTCACATGGGTTAAAAAACGTGAACTTTCTACTTACAGTACGGAAACTTACTGTAACTGTACTTAAGTTTCAGACATAGTGAATATATGAAATCTACATCCCTCCCTAACTATAACGGAATTGTAACCTCCAGCTGGTTATCCAATTCCCCGAAGCAAATGTATTTTAGTGTATAACAAAAGTAATAGGAAATCGCTCATTTCTTCTTTAAAATAGTACGTTTCACTATAAGAGTTCCCTAATTTTTGTATTAAATGCTATATTTAAAATATGACCTTATTACAAGCTAAACTTCTGAAATTTCTTTTAAAACAATTAGGATTAATAAATTAGTTATGGAAAAGTAAACGTGAATCCAGTCACTGGTCGAAAAAGTAATCTGAATCGAAAATTAATTAAGGTTTTAAATTGAGATGAAAAAAAGTCAGTGTCACTAGCGGGATTCGAACCACGACCTTCGGCTTGATAAGCCTCTATTCAACCACTTGGGCTGTGGTTTCGATCCCCTCGGGCACTAACTTCCCATCTCAACCGCACCTTTTTCAATTTTCCCTCCTTTTTGCCATTTTTCAAATGTCGTGTAATCTATTTGATTCTCGGCGACAAGTGAAATGGCCACGTTGCTTTTCTACGGGAGAAATGAATGACATAAGAAAAATTTGATACAGAACTCTCGTTTGTCTATGGTCCATGGAGATGTGATTTATAGAGAGGAGATATTTCTGAAGAAGACCGAATCGCCCACGCAGATAGGACAGGACGACCTAAAATCCTGCAAGAGAGGCATGATCAGAAATAATTAATGACGGTAAAAAAAAGATCCGTTGAAAACTTCCAAAATTCGTCAGTAAGAATCCGTGGTAAACCCAAAAACCAAAACTGAAAAATTAGACAAATTATCTATACTAAGCCAGAAAAAAAGAACAATAATACAGAAGTTGCAAAACCCATTTTAACCTAATAAAAAAGCACTAATAAAATATATATACAAAAAGTAATTTTTCTATTTTGGTTGTTCACTATGTCTATTTTTTATGTGTTCATTCATATTTCATTTTAACTGAATATCTTAATTTTTAGAATAACATTTCATAAATTTTAAATTTAGCAGGTTTTGAAAGATTTAGCTTTTGTTTTTTCACCAAAAATTAAACTGAAAATTCTAGAAGGGTACCTTCTTAAACGATTTCAATGCTTTTTATGGATTTCGCCATAAATAAATATTTTAAGAGCTGTTGTGGTGATTAGTGACCGTTAATCGATGATTATTCAGAGATCGTGAGATGCGGTCTGATGTGATGTAGGTTTTAGAAAAACATTTTTTTTATCGTGCCAACGTTTCGATCTTTATTGAGATCATCTTCAGGGCCTGGGATTTACAAACATTGTTTAAATTTAACAAATACATGTAGGATGTGGAATAACGTATATAAACATAAAACAGCAATATCTCACTGGCACTCTCAACACGACACGCAAGAATGGCACAATTACACAGAAAACAAACACTTTGAGTGAGTAGAAAAACTTTGATTGAATATAAAAAATATATTTTGCATTGTATAAATTCACTTTTTTCCACATCCTACATGTATTTGTTAAATGTAAACCATGTTTGTTGAGGCCCTGAAGATGATCTCAATAAAGATCGAAACGTTGGCACGATAAAGAAAATGTGTTTCTGAAACCTACATCACACCAGACCGCATCTCACGATCTCTGAATAATCATTTTAAGTGCTGTCGAAAACCGTAGATAGTTGAAAAAACAAAAAATGTTGACTGTCTCCGAAAGGGTTGAGAATCGGACACTGATTCATACGAACTCTTTCGCTGCATTTGAGGTGGGGAAGCACCTGATGAACTTTTTCGTACGAGTAGTGAATCACCTCGCATTCGCTATCACTTGATATTCTCTTAATAAAAAACTGGCGTAGAGAAATTGCTTGTAAATAAAAACTGAGTTTTTTTGCTCATCTTAAGTTTAAAAGTTAAGCTATAAGAAAGGCGAAACTAAGACAGTTAAAACGTCATTGCGTTGACACCGCTGTTATCGCTGGGTAATCGCGGTTGCTTGAAGCGAAGAGGCGCCTGTTTTTCGTTTTTCCTCTCATTCGCCCTTTGGATTTCCATTTAAAAAGTCGTTTGTTCATTGTTTCGGGTATGGCGAGTACGAGGAAAGTCCCATTGTTGTCACTGGAGCTCAATAAGGCGGTTGCAACAAGCCCGGTGTCCTATTCGGCCGGATCAGCGCGACGCATGATCGTGTTTAAAGAAATGTAATATTATAGCCCATGTAGTTTTTCATTCATGGATAAACCCCCTTTTGAAACGTTAATCACAATTCTTAATGGATTATGTTTGCATTTACTCATTACATTCAGATAAATAAACTTTTAAGCAAATAGGAAGTAGATTCGGGTTGTAATATGTGATTATTCCTTTATAACAAATAAAACTATGTTTAAATTACAATGTTTCTTTCTAACATCAAATTGCTTATGTAATATTTAATAAACAATATCATCGATTATAAAAATGCAATTTCATAAGACCAAACCATCACTAGTAAGTAATCAGATGAGTTTAAAAAATCTTCCAAGATTTGTTAATCTTATACTTCTGATTTTTTAAGTCATTTCTGGATCCCAGACATTCTTAAAAGGAACCCCCATAAAGATTCGAAAATGCATTAAATATAAATGCACTGATAAGCGGCCCATAGACAGTCAATATTATTGTACAATATAGATTGCACAATAATTTGACGGTTGCCCCTTAACGTTCAATTATATGGTACAAAATTTTGTTTGTGTAATGAACTTGAATAGTTTGAAGGCGATGTTGAAGTTTGTGCAATATTTTGTGCACTTGTTGATACATCACAAACTGACTGATATTGCGCAATAATGCCAACAGACTGTGCAATATTTTCCGGTTGTACAATATATTTTCAACTTTTCGTCAATCATGCAATGTATTGCACAAACTTTCAATATCGTCTACACACGATCAATTAAATTGCACAACCCAAAATATTGTGCAATAATATTGATCGTCTATGGGCCGCTTAAGGCAAACATTGTTAACGATAAAAGAAAATTTTGCCCTTAATTTTGAATAAAAATATAAACAAATATAAAACACTGTTGAAAAAGCGTGAAGCAAGATTTTTTTGGAGATTGGTGAATAAACAAAATTTCAGTTATTGGTATAATTCATTCCTTACCTCTCATTGTAATTACACAATTTACTTTTGATTTTTTTCAAAATATTATTAATTAAATCGTTCGTTAATTAAAGATGAATAAAAATATAAACAAATGTAAAACACTGTTGAAAAAGCGTGAAGAAAGATTTTTTTTTGAGATTGGTGAATAAACAAAATTTCAGTTATTGGTATAATTCATTCCTTACCTCCCATTGTAATTATACAATTTACTTTGGCTTTTTGCTTTTTTTCAAAATATTATTAATTAAATCGTTCGTTAATTAAAGATGAATAAAAATATAAACAAATGTAAAACACTCTTGAAAAAGCGTGAAGCAAGTTTTTTTTGGAGATTGGTGAATAAACATAATTTCAGTTATTGGTATAATTCATTCCTTACCTCCCATTGTCATTATACAATTTACTTTTGCTTTTTGCTTTTTTTCAAAATATGATTAATTAAATCGTTCGTTAATTAAAGATGAATAAAAATATAAACAATGTAAAACACTGTTGAAAAAGCATGAAGCAAGTTTTTTTTGGAGATTGGTGAATAAACATAATTTCAGTTATTGGTATAATTCATTCCTTGCCTCCCATTGTAATTATACAATTTACATTTGCTTTTTGCTTTTTTTCAAAATATTATTAATTAAATCGTTCGTTAATTAAAGATGAATAAAAATATAAACAATGTAAAACACTGTTGAAAAAGCGTGAAGCAAGATTTTTTGGAGATTGGTGAATAAACATAATTTCAGTTATTGGTATAATTCATTCCTTACCTCCCATTGTAATTATACAAATTACTTATTATATTTAAATTATAAATAAGTAAATTGGTTCAATTTTAAATTTAATTAACCGAAGATCGTGGGTTCGAATCCTGCTCGTGCCATTGACTTTTTTATCTCAACTGAAAACCTTAATTTATTTTAAATTTAATAAATTAATTCAAATAAAAAAATACATTGATGAGTATTTTCCCATTTAAAATAGCTAAGCCAATATTTGTATCCCGCTAATCTGGAAAGTTAGATTAAATGTGGCTCTAGAAACTATGCAAAAAAACAAAAATTTGTGGATTTTTCCAAAAACGCCCCCAAAAAACTTAAAGTTAGTTGAACTCACCCCTTATATGAAATTAAAAAGAATTAAAAATATGGCTCTTCCATCCTATAAGCATGAAGGACTGGGTAAGAAATAGTAGATTGCTTAATAGTAGGGTTTAGTAAAATGTTAAAATATAGAATAAAAATACCTAATATAGAGAAAAATAAAAATGAGAAGGATACAAGATATTAGATCTCTTCTCAAGTTAACAATAAGCACATGAAAACTTTAGGGCCTAAATCAGTGACCAATTTTAACAAAAAATAAAAATTTACCTTGAGAACTCCAGTAAAGTAGAAAATAAAAGAAAAGAAGAAAATATCTGTTTTAGTTACAGAGATAACAATCATTCATCACAAAAAGCAATGGTTAAGGCGTTGACACAGCGCTCATCAATGTTAAGTAAAGGTCCCCAGTTCGAATCCATGGTCCTGAATACCGAAAACCGACATACTTACAAATGTGCTTTTTTAAACATGAGTGTTCGTGTAACCTCGTATTGAAATACCCTCAATATAAAAAAATTAAAAAAAAACACTGGAATTTAATTTTTAAAATAATAAGCCCACGTCGCTCGTTTAATTTATATAAAAACATTTGTATAATTAAATCAATCGTTGAAGTTTCGATTTTTTTCGGTGTGTTTCGCAATATCGCTTTTAGGAACTGTAAACAGACATCTTTGTTCACAAATTACAATCATATTCGACTTACATCCTGTCTTTGTCCAATGTGTCTCCAGAGCGAGAAATGTTTTCCTTTTCTCCTTTGTTCCCAATCCGTATTAGAATAGCAATACGACTTGTCTGATTAATGTAAATCGAAGTTTATTTGCAATAATTATTCCAAAACACACCTAAGAATTTCACAATAGGATTCATAGCTTCTCTTCAATTATGGAAATCACACGAATACATTTCTACTCAAAATCATAATTACCATACAATCGTCAGGGGAAAAGGCGATAAAGAAACTTTCATTTTAGTAACAAATATTATGGCACTTGTTTTATTTTTGAAAAAAAAAATCAAAGAAGAAATTAATACAATAAATAACAAATTATTTACAAGATTCTTAACACTTAGAAAATATAAAAATTTCAATAAAACTTCCAGTTACAATAAATTTTCCAACAATAATTTTTGACTAGCACAAAATAAAACACCAAGCAAATTTTATACGTATACAAAAACTCTCGCACTTTATTGCCGTGTGCAATGCACAATTGGAAAAAAAAAAAGTTAAGACACCTCGATGAACATTTCTCTTATTATAAATATTAATAGCACCAATGAAAACTTTTAAAGGGTGTTAAGGAAACACGTGTTATTTGTACCATCTTAAACACTACAGTTAGTAATTAAATAATAAAATATTTGATTTTTGTTTTGATTAATCAAATCCAAACTGAAACATTTTTTTTTTCATTTGTAAGCATTGTCTGTCCATTTTGAATACCTAAAAAAATACAATTGTATCGTACTAATTGAATTTAGGCAGTGATCAGTCTAAATGGTGCCTTTAAATCCCATTTCACAGGTACAATATTTAACAAAATTTCACTTATAATACAAAATGTATAATAAACCTTCGGATTATAATATTCCTGATGAACAATAAATACAAAAATATTAGCTACACCAATAACTATCCAACAATGATAAAAATGTAATACGCATCAGTTTATATTATGTCAATTCAGTCCAGTAATCAAAGCTTAGTCGTTACTTTTTATTTATTTTAAAAATCACCTTTTATAAACGTTTTATTGTACGTGTAAGATATGTATGTATATACAATCGATTGGTTACGTATTTTATTAATCAATCACATTCCAATACGAGCCTGGTTGAAAAGCTAAATTCTTAATTATGATTAAAACTTTTGAGCCATAAATTTTAAAAAAATCTTAAAATACCTTGATATGACCAATTCATAAAATGCACAAATAGTTTTTAACGTAGAGCACTGTTTAAAATCTCAACTGTATTTTCAGCTTCTTTTTTCAATGTTTTATAATTAATAAACTATTTACAAATAGAAATGCAGATTGTGAAAATCAAGCGCACTAGTACTAAACAATGATGAGAGTAGGGCAGAGAGGAACAGACCAACCAGGAATTCTTGGATAAGTAAGTACATAAAAAATAAATACCGCTAATAACTTATCATGAATTTAAGCGACTTTCCATTCGACATAATATAATAATTCAAAAATTGTGACTGTTTTCAAAACAGTAAAAATTATGTATGGTAGTTTTACAAAGAAGATTTTGTTTTGGGCAATAAAAAAACAAGCTCAGTGCATACAACCACAGGAGGCTGACATATGTTCTTGCAAAGTCCGTTTTTTCCAATTTTTTTTTTACATGAACCATATATTGTTCGCATAAACTTAGGATTCATCGAGATCTTTGGCTTGACAATATTATTAATAATTCATGGTTTTCATGTCAAATTATCTCAATAATTCCTAAAGTGGTATGTAACGTATATTCTTCAAGATAAAGAATGCCTTTGTTTAATTATTAAAATTAATTATCTAGGTAAGTGTGTTTCTGATGTATTCATGGTTAATGAACATTTGAATATTATACGGCATATATTTTGCTTCTATTCAATTTAATGTGACGACGTCTGACGATCAACTAATTATATTAAATTTAATTTGAAATCGTAAATATAATATACGTATATATAATCCTAATACATAATAAACAAATAAAAATATAAACAAAAATAATATAATACAAATAAATCATCGATCTTTTTTCGAACCAACAAGATTAATTTGAGATTCTGAATAGAAAATTTTGTTCAAAGTAATAACAAAGAATGTTGTGAACTATTGGCGCCGCACAGAACAAAGTGTGGCCTTTCCTCGAGTTTGAAAGAGGTTTTACAACACAGCAATGACAACAGCAAGAAAGTAATCGAATATCTGAAGCAAATAAATGCATATGGTCGCCTTTAATGCTTCTCCATAAGTGGTTTCGTTTTCCCTTCCTGAAGTAAGTGTATTTATTGGCGAGAATGTGTATGGGTGGGTAGTGTCGGAATATCGAGAACACCACAGACCCACCAAACTAGGATAGATATCTCTTTGTGTGTTTTGGGTAGAATGAATGTATTTATTGGCGCGAAAGTGAGTGTGTATGGGTGGGTTGTGCAGGAATATCGAGTACACCACAGACCCACCGATTTAGGTTAGTATTAGGCTATAATATTTTTTAGAGTGAATGGGCGGAGGCACTGCTGTAATATTAAATGCGCCAGTGGTTTTGCATTTCTTTTATTTGTAAATACAGAATGATTGGTTACGGTTTGAGTGAATGTATTTATTAGTGCGATAGTAGTGAATGCATGGGTTCTGTGCTGGAATATCGAGTACCCCATAAACCCACCAACCTAGGTTAATATTTAAGATTAATTGTAATTTTAATTGTACATAATGTATGGATGTATTTATTAGCGTGAACGAGGGCGGGTATTCAGAAGAATATCGAGTACTCTGAAACCCGCGTATAGGCTAGGCTAGGATTGTATGTTAGTGAATGAGATAGTTTCAGAGCCTTTTCACCACGTAAAATGTAGAAATAACGTCCCAGAACACAACCAGAAAGATCGCCAGACTTTCTACAGAAAAGCTAAGTTAAAAAAAAATAAAATATATAAATAAATACATTTTTAAAAGGTGATGTGGAAGAAATGTGAGGTGCCGGCAATAGTCCAGGCAGCTAGCCGGCCGAAAAAGAAAAAAAAAGAATATAAAGTTTGAAATCTGTCAACAACTTTCCATACTAAATAAAAAACGAGTTGGAACATAGTAGTGAGAAAAATGTAAACTTTTCATTTGAATTTAATAATGACCAATATAAATGTACAGAAATAAAACTATATATTGATTTTAATTGTTTCTATCATATTGGCCAGGTGAAAAGCAGCAAGGAAGAAAACAATGAAGTGAAAAAAAAAGAATATTGAACTTCTTGTCAACAATAAAAATACATGCGTTTTACAAAAATTAAGTTCAGCGTGTAAATTAATAAAAAATTGTAGCGTGTAAGTTGCCATAAGGGTCTGGAGTAGAAATAATTATAAGTAATGGGTAGTTCTCAATTTCTGTTGTTTTGATTAATTATTTGAATTTTTAATGGTTTGTTCTTGTTTTTAACGAAAATAACCTTTTTTGCCTCTTAAAATGAAGAAAATAGTTCTCGTAAATAAAATATAATCAAAATAATAAATAATTTTAACGAAATAAAACAAACCAAGAATTAGTAGAGAAAAAAATCATTATTTATTTTTAGCGCTTAAATTTTTAAAAACCGAACTACGCAAATGGCAAAATCAATATTCTACAATATAATGTTTAATTTTAAACTTTCGGGCAAAAAACAGTTTTCCGTTTTTCTGAATGGAATTAGGTTCTTTTTTCATCTAATACAGCTTACTTTCGTTTTCATAAAATCACGTGAAAAGCTTTATGAAGAATTTTATGACTTGAGTACAAAAAATCACCATACAATATATCAACGTATGCATCACATATGAAACAATGATTATTCAGAATCGTGAGGTGCGGTCTGGTGTGATGTAGGTTTCAGAAAAACATTTTCTTTATCGTGCCAACGTTTCGATCTTTATTGAGATCATCTTCAGGGCCTGGGATTTACAAACATTGTTTAAATTTAACAAACACATATAGGATGCGGATAAAGTGAATTTATACAATGCAAAAAATTTTTTCAAAATACTTTGATTGAATGTATATAAAAAATATTTTTGCATTGTATAAATTCACTTTTTCCACATTCTACATGTATTTGTTAAATTTAAACAATGTTTGTAAATCCCAGGCCCAGAAGATGATCTCAATAAAGATCGAAACGTTGGCACAATAATGAAAATGTTTTTCTGAAATCTACATCACACCAGACCGCATCTCACGATTTCTGAATAATCATCGATTAATGGTCACCAATTACCAAACATATGAAACAATTTTAAGTTTAAAAAAACGTTGAAATTAAACTCATTTTATGAAGGTTCTTTTTTGCATATAACAATTTGAATTCTGAAAAAAATGTGGCCAAAACTAACGAAAGTTCAATTTTGTATACAATAAACAATTTCTCTATTTAAAAAATAAATAAAAACAATAAAATAAGACTTTTTTTAAACTGTTCTAATAATAATCTCACGGGATAGGAGTTGTTTTCTGCTGATCTATCTGCCAAAAATCCGTGTTCTTGGGAGGTTCAATGAGCATGAACATTATACAAACTAAGTTCGTGTATAAAATAAATAACAAAGGGTCTGGAGATGAAATATTGTTAAGTAGTGTGAAAAGACGTAGTGCGCAGTACACATTTTTGGTTGACATGAGATTTTGGGTATGGACACTTATTATTTACAACCTTACAACTCTTTAACGATAATCATTCTAGATCAAATAAATATAGATTAATACCCCACATTGTTAAGTAAATGATGAGTATAAATAAAATTATGTGTCTCTTGGATGGAAAACTATGTGCAAAACAAAACAGGAAAAATTGAACTTTGAACCAATTTTTTGCTCTTCTTTAACCAGGCTCTTTTCAAAATTGCTCCGTTGCTCTGTCCAAACAGGCCTAACAGTTTTCTTTTCCAACAGGTGGCCCATGACTCAGCTCTACGCGAATGCAAGACAGCATAACATCTCAGTTGGGCAGCTGCAGGCCTAGAAGGACTATTAATAGATGCGATTATCGCAGACCAATCATGCAAGCTTAAAAACAAAAACAAACAATCATTCCATAGCGGTTTCGAAGCGTCTGGAAAGTGGAGCAAGAGCACTTTCCAAGCTTCATTCGATTATCACTTTTCTATCTAGTCGTATAAATGTTTCACGTTAAATTACATAATTGAAATTTTTGTACAATTTTTTTATTTTTACCTATAATTCAATTCAAACAATTGATAATTTCATATGTGTTATTTACATTGTTTTTACGTACTGAAAAGATTAACTTCATACTTGAAAATTGTAATAAAATTGCGTATTTTATCTAAAAACGCATTGTTATGGTCGCTCTGATCAGTGTAATTTATATGAATGGTGAGGACCTTTTTAAAATAACCAATTTGGTCTGATGTGAGCTTTATGTGATTAAAACAAATTTCGCTATTTGGAATTTTTGGACAGATCGGTAGGCGGTTGCCGCGAGCAGGGCAGGCCCAGGGGCAACGGTATGGTGAAATATGGTGGGCCACCCCTCACGCTGAGTATGACGCCCCCGTTGGGCATGGATGCGCTGGGCGATGCGTAGACCATCCTCTGCTGATGCGGCACCATACCCGGGTATGCCGTCCCTCCCGGAAGAGAAGTGACTGTAACAGAAGAAAAAAATAAATAAATAAAAAATAGCCACAATATAAAAACTGCAACTATGACTACGTACAATTATCAAACAATAAAACAACTCAACAAAAATATTTTATTTTTAATGGACAAAAAGACGTACTAGGAATGGCAACTCTATCCAAATCATCATACTTATAAAGGGAAAGAAACGCATTCCTTAATTTATGGGAAAACATCATAGACAGTAACACATACACAGAAACTAAACAACAACTCAAAATACAACAGAGGGACAAAATCAACTACTCTATTTAAAAATTAGGCATAACGAACTGCTGTAAAGACTGGAACACTACTGAGACTAAAACTTGACAAATCTGACCTACAAAATATATCGGACAAACTAAACAAAATGGCAAAGATAGAATAGATACAAAGAACACAATGCACTCAACACGAAAAAACTCACGAACACCAAAATCAACAACACAATCAGATCCCACAGATTTGTGACAATCAATTTACCGACGTGGACAGAATTTCAAGAACATATCAAAGAAATTCGGTTAAAAAGAAAATCATTTAAACCCACCAAATAATGGCGAAGGGCTGAAACGTTTGTGACAGACCAAAACAGCGAAGATAAAAAGACCAAAATTATCAGTAACTACATGTCCTCATCCGTGTATATCAATAGAAATTCTCACAAATTCAGTATACTAACAATGAAATAATGCATTAGGAACTTTGATGAAATCTCATATAAAAAGAAAAAGCTCTAAATGTTAATTCACAAACATCTTAAGACAAAACATTAATTAACCCATATTTTCCCTCCTCAGTTCCACGTATTGTACACTTCCTATTTTCTACACTTTACTGGTATTATTTGTCTGGCCGGTTGTCACCTCGGTAAATGGCTGGGAAAATGTCCTTTTGAGACGGACAAGGAGTAAATTAGAAGATAGCAATTTGCAGCTCACCAGGAGCCAAAGGGTGGACACATCCATTTTCTTTATCTGGAGTTACGTTAGAAGTTTTGAAAAAAGTTCAAATAGGGCTATTCAACTCTCCCTTTCTTATCTTCGAACGCAGAACTTATTAAAAATCTAACGACCATGGGTGCAACTTTCGTGTGAATTATGCCTTTTTGGTCTAATTTATTATCGTTCAGTATATGAAGGCCAATATTATTTTTAAACTATGCTGAGCTTATTCTTTATTCTATATCACTTGTTAACGACAAATTCAGCAATTATTTCACAATGAAAAAAAAAAGATTACTAAATATGCCATGTTGTTAAAACGAAATGAATCAAATCAGTAAAAATTAGTTATTTGCACAGTAGAAAACAAATTATCACTCAAAATAAAAACGCGCTAAATTAAATAACTATTATTGCTTTTCAATTAGATATGTGTTTAGAAAATGTTGCAAAACATTTGAGTAGAAGTTCGACGAAGTAGAAGTTTTGGCGCCCTGTCGAGAAAGTTATCCCTTGTAAATTAGTATTAAACTGTTGTTTTTTTTTGTTCTTTTTTAACGAGGGTTCGCAACAGCAGAGGTTATATCAACCCTCGGGGTGCCGGTGTTTTTGAAAAAAAGCCCATTTGTAAGTATGCCGGATTCGAATGTAGGGCAGCTGGATTCGAACCCGGGACCTTTACCTTACAGTGATGAGCGCCGTGTCAACGCCTAAACTGTTGCGGCCACCGACGCCCCACCTTTATGGTTTCTTTAAGATCTGGAAGTGGTTTTAAGACAAAACTACACAAAAACAAGCAAAACTGTTTTTTGAAGTTATTACAAAATCACGGTTTAGAAATTTGCCAGCGAAATGTAATTAATTGGCCACCCTCAAAAGATGCCATATAAATTTATGACCAAACGATAAATCCAGCTTTTTCAATCAATTAAAACAATTGTTCTTATTATTGCCTTTGAATCACCGAACAGCCGATGTTTCGACTCGTAAACAAAGGCCAAAAAAGGTCCGGTATAGTTCTTTTCATAAAACCTACGAGAATAGAATATTCGATGGGGCAACGTGGTCTGTTTTATTATATTCTAAGTTTGGGGAGAATGTCCCCACCGGGCTGTGGGTGCCTCGGAAATTTAGGTGTCGCTCTCAACAAACCTCTTGTCAAACGAAAATAGAATCATTAATATCATTCCTGACTAGGAGTTATTTATTTCATGACGCCCATTCTGAAATTAGATTTTTTCCTAGTTCTGGCCACACATGAATGTAAATTACTTTCTACAACTATCTTGACAAATACTGACGTACGATTATTGATTAAGAAGTGAACTTTTTTTGATCATTTTTACACGGCCGGCGGTACAGAATGTAAGGTACCGAAATAGAAATATACCTTAAGCCCAAAAAATTGTGCAGTACAGTTGCAGTCTGGTGTAGTTTTAAAAAAATGTTCTGTACAATCTACAATATCCCGTTAATGCATTAATCTAATAGTTTCGTTTACAAACGAAAATATGGTTGGGATAATTGGGTTATTTGGAAATTCACAGTTTTTCGTAAAAACTAATCTATTTTGTGAATATTCGCGTATATTTTCCTTCCCAAGGCTGTTTGGTGTGTTCCATAATACCCAGTTAATAATTTCGTTTATCCCTTATAAAGTTAATCAAAATTAATGTTCTTTTGTTTATAATTCGTAAATAACCCGGAATCTTTTATTCCTGCGAAATATCGGAATTATAATGTAATATGATAAATTAATTATTCAGATATCGTGAGATGCGGTCTGGTGTGATGTAGGTTTCAGAAAGACATTTTCTTTATTGTGCCAACGTTTCGATCTTTATTGAGATCATCTTCAGGGCCTGGGATTTACAAACATTGTTTACATTTAACAAATACATTTAGGATGTGGAAAAGTGAATTTATACAATGCAAAATATATTCTATATTCAATCAAAGTATTTCTATTTATTATTTATATTTTTCATTGTATACATTCACTTTTCCACATCCTAAATGTATTTGTTAATTGTAAACAATGTTTGTAAATCCCAGGCCCTGAAGATGATCTCAATAAAGATCGAAACGTTGGCACAATAAAGAAAATGTCTTTCTGAAACCTACATCACACCAGACCGCATCTCACGATATCTGAATAATTATCGATTAACGGTCACTAATATGATAAATTGTGTGTTGTTATTGTATAATACATTATTTTCCATCATAATAATTATTATTCCACATTGTTAGAATATTTTAATTTATAAATAGTGCCCAAGAAGAAAGTTTTCGTTTTTCAACACCTTTTTACAAATTGCAGATCTTAACAAAAATTAAATAAAACTAACTATAACTAAAAAGTAAATTATAAATAAGCATAAAATACATATAAACATATTCTCTCGGGGTTCTCAACAGCAGAGGTCATATCACCCACCGGTTTGCCGGATTTTCATTTTTAAACAAGCCCATTTGTAAGTAGTAGGGGAGCTCCTCCATCCCTTGACACTAACAATCAAAACTAAACTCTTTTTATTAGGTTACATAGCGTGATAGTAGCTCCCCAGTTTACTGGATTGAGCTCTGCCCTTAAATAGAAACTTCAACCTTACAGTTACAGGTTGCGTGTAGTGAGGTTTCCTCTTCTTCTTAGCTGAAACCTACATTTACTGCAACTCATCTGTGAACTATCTTTTTATATATGATTTTTACGGATCTATTGCCGTACGATATGCTCTAAGTTTAGGCGAAATACACTGAACGAAGACTTTTCCCTACCCATGTCTATGTTACCTGTGCCCTGAGGTGTTGTTCTATCAGGTATGTTTCTTTAGCTTGATTTACTCGGCAATTACTCTGCTTTTATAGAAATATTTTATATGAAATATTGCAGATGGGTTCGGATACTAAGGGTTTTGCTGTGTGCCTCTCTGCCCTAGTTCCTCACAGTACACTCACGTTGTCTTACTGCAGCTGGTTTTACCCCACGTGGGGCAAATATTTTCAGAAAAGCACGGTGATCTAAGTGTATACGTTTTTATCGGCTTTCACAATTGGAGACGACTTAGCCGCGACAAAACCACTAAGTTTTGGCTGATGTGCCTCAGGGTCCTATCATGTTCTTATTTTTCTAAGTTCATTCCTCCATGAATGCGCATATGGTGTACTTGTAGCGAACACATCACCCATCACCTCCGCAGGGTGGGCTAATCTTGATAGTGGTTATTTGATTTCAGGCCCATTTGTTCGTAGCGGCATCCCGGCAATGCCTTTTGCCAAAGTGCGCCCGTCCGGCTTGTAACCTGGCTGAATAATGGGCGTAGAAGAGAGCACGCGCTAATGGCATTCCAACTCAGCGTAACTTTAATCAAAGTACGAATTTAAATAATTACCGCAGGCACCGCTGTAATGTTTCGTTGCGCCGTCGTGGATATTTCAACCCGTCAAATATGCAGTCGGCACCATATCAAAAGGTGTTATACTTAAAACTGTAAAATATAAATCGATTAGAATCAAAAGATCGCCAGAGTGGGGAATTGTCGATGCAGGAAGAGTGGTGATTATAGAGGTCAATAAATTAAAGTTTAAGTACTATTGGCTTAATGAAAAAGGTTCAAAAACCTCATCTTTCAAATTTATTTTTTCTAAGCGTCACGTTTATTATCAAGCTTTTCATGATCGGTGCATAAATTTAGATATTAAACATAAAAAAAAATTATTTCCTAGTAAAATTAAGGCCGTGACTACCTCCACATTAAATAATGAGAAAATGGACTTTCTATCGGAACAATTATCACCACTACCCCTAAATTTACCGCAATTTTTACGTGTTTAAAATTATGATTTTGAATGGTATTTTAAAAATATTTATTTAAAAAACAATCCTGATTTTCAAATTGTTGATCGAATATTAAAAACTTAACTTTGTTAATTAGATCCTTACAAAAAATGAATCTTTTGGCAAAAAACGAAGTTTTCTAAAACGCAAAAGACGAAAATGTTCCTTTTTCTATATCTAACTGTTCCTTTCAGTAATTCTTTTTTTACCTGCATCTTTGATTTGATTACAAGTTTTTCATATTTTTATTACCAAAATACATCTTTTCGATCCTAACCATATTGTTAACTCTTATAAATTCGATTTATCAATTAAAAAAATGGATTAACCATTGCTAAATAATATTTTTAAATAAATCATAAATGCCAGTAAGATCCTGAAAAAAGTTACATACAAGTAGATTTGTGGAAAAACAACGTGAACAACTGTACACTCTTTTTGGCTTGAACATACCTTTCGTTTTAATCCTTTTACTGAAAGAAATTAATTAATTTACCGTGAGTAGGAACTATCTTTAAAAAAAATTGAACAAAACTATTAAATTCACTAGTTTCGTGGTCCGATTGACCAATTAATATCTTACAATTTATTAAGGTTTTTAGTTGAGATAAAAAAGTCAATGGCACGAGCTGGATTCGAACCTACGATCTTCGGCTAGATACGCCGCTGGTCTACCACTCGAGCTATCGTGACCTCGATCCACTCTGACACCAACTTCCCTTCTCAACGACACCTTTTGAATTTCCCCTCCTTTTTGCCATTTTTCATTTTATCTCAACTGAAAACCTTAATAAATTGTAACATATTAATTGGTCAAGCTAACCACGAAACTAGTGAATTTAATAAGTTTAAAATGAAGTATACTTTCACTAAAGCTCTCCGTGCCAATTTCATTTGTCGCTGAGAATCAAATTGATTACACGACATTTAAACAAAAAAGGAGGGAAAATTCGAAAGGTGTGGTTGAGATGGGAAGTTGGTGACCGAGTGGATCGAGGTCACGATAGCTCAAGTGGTAGAGCAGCTGCGTATCAAGCCGAAGATCGTGGGTTCGAATCCCGCTCGTGCCATTGCCTTTTTTATCTCAACTGAAAACCTTAATAAATTGAACAAAATGCTCACTCCACCATTTATCATTTCTATTAACTGACTTTTCTACATAATTGTATTTTTTTATTTTTAAGACTTATAGTTAACTAACTATATTCATTTAATCATGATTTCAAATAATTTAATTTAGAAAGTAAGCTTCTTTAAAGCTTTAAAATGGTTGGCTGTTTTTTTCCATCCATCAAATATTTCTAAAATTGAGTTCCCTTTTCTATATCATGAATATACTCATTTTAAAGATCTGCTAGATAAAATCTAAAAAAACGCTATTTTGTTATTCACAACTTGTGAAAAGTATACCATTTGTAATAAAAGATTTTATGTAGGATGCGCTGAAACTTAAAGCCCTAGCAATATCGTTTATAATCGAAATCAAGCCTGCCAATCCCGTTCCTTTGTGTAAAATATATTTTTCCCACCTACAAGTGGAGGCAAGGGACGTGGGACCACCGATTTCAAAGAAACTTGTTTGGTGATACTAAGTCGAAAATTATTAGACATGTATCCTTGCTTTCTTCCCAATGGGGTCGAGAAGAAGAAAAAGGATTTCTAGTAATTTACATGCTTTTTTAAATATGGTTTTCTACATTCGTTGTGCATGTATTTCAAGATTATTGTATGTATATTCGTAGATTCGTTTGTTTTCCCTCGAAAGATAAGAAAATATTAAGTAAGATTGTATTTATAGATTAGATATATAAACAATTACAAAAACCAAAAGACTTTTCTAGGTGTAGGTTTTTTTTTTAAAGAAAGAATGTCTTATGGTGGTTCAATTTTTTTTCATCAAGTTTCGAATGGTCTTTAAATTATGTTCACGCTTTCTATCTATCATTAAATCCAGAGAAAATGTTCAATTGTGCCAAAAATCAATTTCAGGAGGTTTGAAAAATTGACATCTTGCTTGCCAATCCTGTTCCTTTTTTTTTGTGCAATCGATTTTCCATATTGATTTGTTTACTTATGTCCACCATTTGCATGTACTATATGTATGTTTGTTAATAAAAAAAAGTTATTATTATCACGTGGTTGATTTTTTTCATTAAACTTCGAATGTTTTTAAAAAACATGTTCCCTGTTATATAAAATATTTAAAAAAAGAATGTACATATGCACTAACTGTTGGAACAAAGCTCAACAAAAAGTAGCTACCCAAACACTCGGCAGCATACAAAGACTAGCGAACCTATGTATCACAGGGGCAATGAGAACAACCCCTACAAACGCATTAGAAACTTGATTGCTAAACCTACCTCCACTGGAAATATTCATAAGGAGAGGCTAGGAAAAGCTCCCTTAGGCTCCAGACACAATTAAATTGGGAAGGAACTAAACAATTCGGGCATACAACCATAATCAACAAAATCAGACACCCATTATTAAAAATGAGGACTGAATACATGATCCCGGAAACAATCTTCACGACTTCCTATAAAGTCTCAATGGACTATAAAGGAGAGGAAGAACACAGGAGAGCATCAGATACAATGATATGACACACAGATGGCTCCAAAACAAACGAAGGAACCGGATCAGGCGTTTTCTGTACAAGCCCAAAACATGAGCAATCAAACTCATTAGGGAAGTACACTTCGGTCTTTCAAGCAGAAATACATGCCATCAATGCTTGTGCCCTGGAAAATCTTAAAAGAGGTTACACTGACAAAAAAATCCTCATAAGATCAGATAGCCAAGCAGCCATTAAAGCATTAGCATGTAAAAGAATCACATCAAAATTAGTCAGTGAATGCATCCAAAATCTCCAAAACCTGGGGAAACACAACAACCTGATGATATCTTGGGTGCCAGGGCACAGGGGAATTTTGGGTAACGAGAAAGCAGACAGACTGGCCAGAGGAGGATCTGCAAGACCATAGGCCCCGAATCTATTCTTGGGATAACAAAAACAAATATAGGACGCAGAATGGATCCAAGCAAAACAAAAGGAGACGTGGATAAACTCTAGCGGTGCTAGACATAGTAAACTTATGATGAAACAACCCTCACCGAGACTGGCAAAAACACTGCTGCAATAGGAGAGGACCAACTCAGAGGATTACGAACCGGTCACTGGTATCTCAGACATTACACAACATGGGCATATATAGCGATGATCCCATTTGCAGATTATGTAATGAGGAGGAGGAAACAGCCACCCATATCATCTTCGACTGCGAAGCAACAGCTCAATGGAGGTTTAACCTAACGTACGGAAAAAACTTATGGAATCAAATTGCAGCAGCAGTCAATGGCCTGATACTTCTAAGAAGAAGGATTGAGTCTATTCACTGAACTAAGAAACTAAGAAGGTACAATAAGCCAGAAGGCTGCAGTGCCTGGGGAATACAAACCCCGCTTCCTAGTATTCTTTTCTACCATACCATACCATATATGCACTGAAAAGAAACAACATACAAAATCTGAACTATGTTAATATGCCCTAAAGCGCAATCTAGTTCCTTTTTGTCAATTTTTATGTTGAGAGATAAAACCAAATGGTTTGGCTACGTTGCCAATTTTAAAACTAATGCTGGTTATAAATGATTTGTAATCTGTAAGCTGTTTGTTGGTCAAACCGACCCATCGATTCTCCTTGAAAATTTCAGCCTGAAATTTTTTAATAATCGTTAATAATCCTAACCAAAAAACTAGTAAGTAGTTTAAATAAAATATATTTGAAATCTACCAACTTTATATTACAATTTATGGCTCATAGAAATTTTATGGTTTTGGTACTAAACGTAACATCTGTCAGAGCACAAAAATTTCTAGTGTTGATAAAATATTATAATTAAACAAATTTATGGATTGAAACGGAAATTTTCGATCATTTATGAAGTGTTTACTTCTGATAAATTGGTCCGTCTGTCTTCGCTGTACGATTATTTCAGCGGCGTTTTCGTATTGACTCTATTCCAGCAGCAAGATATGAATGTGAAAGTTTTCTGTCAATTATTAATTATTATTTCCAATTTTTGTGCAAAGACGGTTTACATAAAAATAGGAAATAATGAAAATTTTGTTAAAAATTTATATAAAGTTGGAAGTTGATCATCCTGCTACCTTCTATTCCCGATGTATGTCTGTCAGAAACATTTATCGTTGGCACTACTAGGAACAGCGACGTTTTTTGAAAATACTGGTCAGTGTGGCTTTAAAGAGAAATGCATTATTTATAATTTAAAAAATACAGATTGTAATCCTGTTGTTGAATGTCGTCCCAGATGAACCAGCCAGTTGTGTTTCTGTGAGCTACATAACGGTATTGGATGCACCTGGTATAAAGTGGTAAAAGCTGAGAAATGTTTAAACGTATAAAAAATTTTCTCTGAACTTCGGTTTCCTTAAAACAAAATACTTTAGCGTAGAGTAACTACTGCGTTTCCTCCCTAGCAAAGATATTTTCAAGTGCTAAGAGCTAGAAATTCCGTTGTGGGAAGACTAACTATATTTCATGCCGACCTCATCCAACGATAATTAATAATTTCGCGTGCTGGCCATCTGTGTGAGATACTGCCTGCACTTTTGAAATACGAGCCCGTCGCATCTGGAGGCCGGCCAGGCCGCAAATGAAGGATTGGATGGGGAGGGATCGAGACATTTCCAATAATTCCTTCAGCCAATTAGCCGTCTTATTAAAACGTAAGGATTCTCACTTGAGCGTGCGTACAATAAATTTTTATTGTTCATTACCGTGCCAGGGGCCGGCCGGCTAGTTGGCAATTACAAGGACGAGAAGGAAGTATCCTGCGTCCTGCACGGCAACTGAAGGCTACTGAACTGAGTAGCTATGGAAAATATGTTTCTAACAACACTTCGGCGTTTTGTTTCGTTTTATTTTACATACAAAGGTTGACCGTTCTACGAGGCTTCCTAATAATTAACTTAATTGCACAGAAATTACTTGCTTTTCAACAAGAGCAACAACAATTTAAACATGGTTTACACCAAGTAAACCACTTTATACTTATTGCACTTTTCATCGTACAAAATATTTTTAATAGGTTTTGGTTGAAATGAAAAAGTTAGTGCCACGAGCCGGATTCGAACCCACGACCTTCTGCTAAATACGCCGCTGCTCTACCACTTGAGCTATCGTGACTTCGATCTACTCGGACACCAACTCCCCATCTGAACCTACAACCTTTAGAATTTTCCCTCCTTTTTGCCATTTTTTAAATGTCGTGTAATCGGATTGGATTCTCGGCGACAAATGAAATGGCCCCTGAGAGCTTTAGTGCTGTATTTCATTTTAATCAATTAAATTCACTATTTTTTGGGGTCCGCTTGACCAATTAAAAACATTCAATTAATTAAGGTTCTAAGTTGAGATAAAAAAAGTCAGTGTCACGAGCGGAAAAATCTCAAAAAGGAGGGAAAATTCAAAGTGTGGTTGAGATGGGAAGTTAGTGCCCGAGGGGATCGAAGACACGATAGCTCAAGCTCAAGTGGTAGAGTAACGGCGTATCAAGCCGAAGGTCGTGGGTTCGAATCCCGTTCGTGACACTGACTTTTTTATCTCAACTTAAAACCTTAATTAATTGAATGTATTCACTTAGCTGACTTAGGCAAGTAGAAAGGCAAACTAAACATATTTTTTTAAAATAGGCAAATTTCACCATGCTAACTTTTTTTTGGCGAAACCGAGCCCATTCACAAATACCTTGTCCAATTGATAACTTACAATTTATTAAGGTTTTCAGTTGAGATAAAAAAGTCAATGGCACGAGCGGGATTCGGCTAGATATGTCGCTGCTCTACCACTTGAACTATCTGACTTCGATCCACTCGGACAATATCTTCCCATCTCAACCCACCTTTCGAATTTTCCCTTCTTTTGCCATTTTTCAAACGTGTAATCAGGATTCGATTCTCGGCGACATTTGAAGTGGCCACGAAGAACTGTTAGTGAAGTTATCCTTCGTTTTACTTATTAAATCCTTTTTACGTAATTAAATATTTAGTGGTCTCTTGACTAAATTACTTCTTTCAGTTAATTAATCTTTTTATGTAAGATTTTGGTTTGGTAACTCAAGTGGTATAGCAACGGCGAATTTAGCCGAAGGTCGTGGGTTCGAATCCCGCTCGTGGCACTAACTTTTTCATTTCAACCAAAACCTTACTTAAAAAATTAATCAATTGAAAGAAGTAATTTGGTCAATAGACCACTAAAAATAATGTATTTTTAATAGGTAAAGAATAGAAGTACCATAGCCACCCACTAGCAACTACTATTAATTTCACAGGGTTGAAGTTTGAAAAATGGAACAGTAAACCAAGTTGAAATTAGCTTTAATAACACGATGTTAGTTTAAAAGAAGAAAACACATACAACTCCTAATTGAACGGCTGTTTACCAGCATTAAAAGCGAAAATGTAAAGGTTAAATTGATTTTTAGTAGCTAAACAACTATCATTTACATCACAAAGATAGCAAAGTCTAATAAGTATAATTTACAACAGTTAAAAAAATATGTCAAAGTCAATAAATAAGCGAAAAAAACTAGATTGCTGCTTGATAAATCATTACATCTATTCCAATACTGAATTATCTACAAATCCATCTGTCACTCTTGATGTTGCAGTTTAAAAGAAAATGTTAATATCATTTTGTGGTATCTCGTTTCTAAACTTGTTTCTTGTCCGATCAGTTGATAAATTTCATTTACTTCCTCGCCATTTTAAAAAGAAAGTTTCACCGTGAGAAAAAAAAATGTTTCTACTCATGTTCAAAGATGGATATGTATATTACAGCAGCCCTAAACTTTCTATCTTTTGGTTATGAACTGTTCAGACGTTCGTAATAATTTTTTCCACCGTTTTTCATTTATTAATTCACGCAACGACAAAATTATCAATTAACATGAGGGTTAATCATAAAATATTTGGAGGGTTTCAAACAATCTGACGAAGTACCACTCACGATTCTCCTTCTCGGCAATTAAGTTTATTTTATTCCTTAAAAACAATAATATTAGGATTTTTTGGCGATTGTTTATTTTGAAGCGTGTTCTTTAACTACGAATTGTTAATAACATCGTATAGTTTTCCCAAATCGGCACACATAACGGGCAGACCGGGAAAAAGAATGCAATAGCATCGGTAATTGACGAACATAAAAATTATGTCTTTGATCAGATTGTACGTACGATGTTACAAAGTTTGGTCTTATTCCTTTTATTTACTTATTTATTTTTAATTGATTTATTACCTAAAAGTCGATTTCGGTTTTATTCATTTTTAATGGAACCGTGATATTTTAACATCGACATCGAACCCTAAAGTAATTGCCTGAAAGGTAGAGAAAGTTTATGTACAGGCAAATATAAATATATATATATATACATTATACCAACCAGCGATAATACAACCCCACGAAGCATAAACCGTTGTACACAGGGTTCAATATTAGTACTCTTCTCTTTCTGATTTATTTATACTAAATTCTCCGCTGGGTTATTCCGTTGTGAACATGAGAAATTCTAATTACAGTTTGGTCGTCTATGATCATGCCGGGCTGTTCTGTCATGATCAACAGGATAGGCAGGACTAATCATTGTATAAACCGTGAAGTAAAAACCCGTTTAAAAGATCAAAACAGCAAGGATAGGTCGACCTGGATTATCGGAAATAACACGTGAATATACCACAAGTAAATTTTTTGATGTGTACAAACGTAAAAATAAATCAAACCCAAAACTGATAATTTAAGAATAAAATAGGGGACCGCGGTAGCCGAGTGGTTAGCATGAGAGACTCTCACGCCGCGGTCGTGGGTTCGATTCCCACCGTCGCCTCTGGCCCTTTTTTCCCGATAACCCCCAATTTGAACACACAAGAATTCGTGCTATGGCTAATATGCAAGAACATAAGGCCAATAAAAAAAAAACAAAAAAAAACAGGTCGTTAAGGGATTTTGGAATTTTGTCTACCGGGATTTTACGAAATATTTCACAAAAATGGATTGTTAAGGTCATTATGGATTGTATAATTGGATTTGGATAAATTTCTTGACTCAATAATTGTTTTCCTTTTAGAATTAGGTAATAAACATTTTCATTTTACCACCTAACCTCTTTTGGTGTGTAAATATGAAAATAAACCTAAATACATTTAAACTTAAGGGTGGTGCGTTTTTAATTTTACAACGTTAATTTTTTTAAGCTATCGTATTTTTAAATTTTATGCTTAAATGCTTAAAACAATATTTAATTTTACTAAGAAAATAAAGGGTTTACATAAAAAAGTCTGTCACGAGTGGGATTCGAACCCACGACCACCAGCTTAAGTGGAAGAGTCGCGGCGTATCTAGCCGAAGGTCGTGGGTTCGAATCCCGCTCGTGACACCGACTTTTTTTTATCTCAACTAAAAACCTTCATTAATTGAAAACTATTAATTCGTCAAGCGAACCACGAAAACTAGTGAATTTAAGAAAATAAAATTTTTATCTAATGGGAAAAAGTCGCTGTAAAAATACACATTAGGGAGGTAAAGTTTGTCTTACATAATACAGCGTGATAGAACTTCCCAAATCACATATGCTTACAAATGAGATTCTTCCGAGGTATTTGTACATCGCCTACTTAAAATCAGAAGAAAAGTTTTTGAAAAGTGTTTTGTATATATTCCGTAGGTTCTGAGTTCCATGCTATTTCAGCTGTGATATCCATGAGCGTAATGTTATGTGTCCAATATCGCACATTTCAAGCAAAACGCATTTTATCCGCATTCCAGCTTCGCAGGGAAACTAATTAATACAGGGAATGGACTTATGGTATTTGCGAATTCCTACACCCGAGAATTGCCTCGGACGCGTTCCCGTGCGGCATGGATCATGGGAGGGGATCAGGAATTATTAGGAATCAGTCCTCATTTAGGAGAGGATAATCTCATAAGAGTAAATACTCTCGCAAGTCGTCAGTCCTGTAAAAGGGCAGATCCCCCTTTCACCTGTAAGCATGTTCGCTCCCGGTACTATCAGGGTTACATGTTTAATCTAAATTGCATAAGGTGCCGTTTATGACGTCGGACTGTACTTAATTCAGGAATGCGTGAAAGATCACCGCAACAGAGTAAAGAAAAAAAAAGAAATAGTGAAGATGCCAAAATTAAGTATGGCATACCTATAATGCATTCCAAATCTGGTGATAAATAAATTTTAAAACTTGGTGGTGCTAATGTAGATAGTACTTTTAAAAGTAGATTGACACAGTAAAACCGATTCCAATCAACTTTCGAGGCGAAAAACCCAGAAATCACTTATCCAATAAAATTTCATCCTGGCAGTTAAAAATCTCTTGTAAAAACCGATTTATGGTGGGATCTAGCCTTTATGCCTTTATATTTACACAAACACACACACACACACACACAGAGAGAGAGAGAGAGAGAGAGAGAGAGAGAGAGAGAGAGAGAGAGAGAGAGAGAGAGAAAGAAGACATGTGTGTGTGTGTGTGTATGTATGTATCGCTATCGCTTTCTAATTATTGTTTTTTTGATGAAATACTGACATTTGACTGAAATGATATATATTAATAATTAATAAATTATTGTTTTAAATAGTAATAATAAAAATCAATAGTTAGAGTTATTATACATATATATAAATATTTTTTTTTTTTAATTGACTAATAATTACTTCAAACATTTTCTTTACCACGGTATTGGCCGGTTGTAGATTGACACAGTAAAACCGATTCTAATCAACTTTCGAGGCGTAAAACCCAGAAATCTATTATCCATTAAAATTTCACCTTGGCAGTTAAAAATCTCTCGTAATAACTGATTTATGGTAGGATCTAGCCTTGGACGGGGCTAATGAACGGATGATGGCGGGATTAATGAGATTTTAATTTTATGATATTGAACAAAAAACAAATGCAAAATGCTTCAATGGCCAAGCCGGCGAATATAACAACTCAAGAAATTTAAACCTTGATAATTGTACAATCAATAATTTTCTAATTAAGTTAAAATGTTAAAT
This sequence comes from Cimex lectularius, assembly GCF_000648675.2. Lineage (NCBI taxonomy): Eukaryota > Metazoa > Arthropoda > Insecta > Hemiptera > Cimicidae > Cimex > Cimex lectularius. The sequence goes on from NW_019393231.1 coordinate 87,120, forward strand.
CGTATAAGTCTTCATGGTTAAATGTCTTTATGCATTTAGGTTATTATGGTTTTTATTAGCAGTTAAGTTTAATTTGGTTTTTCGTACTGATGATATGGAGATATGATTTGTTGGAGTCTCATACCATCTATTTGCTTTTGCATGCCATTTTTGAAACTAATTATTGCACCATTATTCCAATTTCAGTAGATGGTGGGAGATAATAGCAGTTACAAAGAATATTATCACCATAGATAAAAAATAATAGATTAATATATAGTTTACATCTTTTTATTATTAAACCTACCATTTGTAATTCATATAAAATATCGCTCCTTTGGGAGAACTTTACTGTAATTAAGGCGTTTCTGATAATAAAAGTTAGCTTATAAAAACTGTACTGAATACAAGAAATAATGAAATATGAATAAATGATTTCGTCTTGATGCATATAATTAATATTGTCTATTATCACAACGTACAAAGTGTTAATGAAATCTATGACCAAAATGCCCCAGTGCCACCAGTGAACAGTTACCATGGCTAAGATAATCCAATCAAATAACATCTAAAGGCATATATAATATAAAACAGAGTAAGATTCTTCAAGGAGACAATTACTAGAATAGGAATCAAATACTTAAGGAAATACAAAAAATTGGCTAATTATATCATACTCAGAAGCCATCCAAAGAGCCCTGTAAATGTATTTATAACGAATTTAAAGAGTGTTTAATTAAACAAAGGTTTGTAAAGATAAATAAATCATTTGTAACCATCTACTGTACTACACGGTCAAATGGACGACCTGGTAAATCGCCCAGTGGTCTTTGGTTCTGAAAATGTATAACAGAGAAATGTACTAAGATGTAATGAATTTTGGTGGGTCACGGATTTGAACCAAACCTTTTTTTTTTGTTAATTATACACTCCAAAATATAAGCCCCTATTTGTGAATAGGCTCGGTTTCGCCAAAAAAAGTTAGCATGGTGAAATTTGCCTATTTTTAAAAAATATGTTTAGTTTGCTTTTCTACTTGCTTAAGTCAACTAAGTGAATACATTCAATTAATTAAGGTTTTAAGTTGAGATATAAAAGGCAGTGTCACGAGCGGGATTCGAACCCACGACCTTCGGCTTGATACGCCGCTACTCTACCACTTGAGCTATCGTGACTTAGATCCCCTCGGGCACTAACTTCCCATCTCAACCCCACCTTTTGAATTTTCCCTCCTTTTTGCCATTTTTCAAATGTCGTGTAATCGGATTGGATTCTCGGCGACAAATGAAATGGCCACGGAGAGCTTTAGTGAAGTGTAATTTTTTTCAAAAGCAAGTGGACGTTTTCATCGTTGATAATTCGTATTCAAGCCAATTTTAACCGTATCAAACATAAAATTAAAATATTTCAATTTAATAGATTCCTATTTCGAATATTTTCTTACAAATATTTTTTATATATTTTTATAGTGCATACGTCTTTAAAAAGCTACGTTATTCTTCGTAAAAACTGGTATGTTTGAAGTTAAAATCCTTTTAGTCATTTTTGAATTTTAGCTGTTTCAATCAGAATTCCGATAACTAATTCTTAAAAATCGAAAAAACTTTAGGGGGAAAATCGATAACTTTAAATTGAAACAGAAGTTTATATTTAGGGGTCTCTAGAGGTGCTAAAACGAAATTTCATATTAGTTTCACGAAAAAAATTATACCTAATTTACTTGAAAATATTTGACTTTTAGAATTTTTTTTTTGTTGTTGATAGCTTTTACTGTATTTTTATTGCAATCAATACAAAAATTGCTGTAAAATGATATACTCACATAGTTGATTTGAGCAAGTACAAAGACGAACTAGAAATATTAAAACAGACAGTTTAAACTTAAAAAATAAATAAATAATGGCCTGTTCACAAAAAGGATAGAAAGGCGATATTTTGGAGTGTAGAATCACCAAAAAAAGTTTGGTCCAAATCCGTGATCCACCAACCAGGTCGTCCCTTTGTTATCAGGTAGAAAGAGGCAATAGTGAAATCTTGGGCAAAAAGAAACACATTACTACCATTTAGAATCTTTTATAGCAACAAGGAAGTTCCAAGCATTGCAGTTGAAAACACTTACCCAAGAGCTTCAGGGTATCTGAAAATTCACCCTCCAAATGAGAAATACAAAATTCTTACAGAATATAAAAGAAGAGTTTTAAACTCCTAGCAATATACACGAATGGGAAACAAGAATATCAACCGAAGAATACTTTGTGTAAAGGATAAATTTCCGCTTTTGAGAGAACAATAGTAAGACGACCACTCACCTGAAGCACAATAGTGAAATGACGCAAACTCATTTCAACGTCTATGAGGAAGAGTCAAAATCGACTACGGAATAGGTGAGAATCAGTATTCCTTGAGAGATTTTTTACATAAACGAATAAATTTAGGTTATAAACAAACGATTTTTTAATTTAAAAAATTGTTTATTAAACAATATTAATTTATAAAGGTTAAAAATGGATTATTGTACAGCCAGAGATTTATTTACAATTGTTAATTAATTTGCGTGTAACAATGATTTAATGTTTAAATTAAGTCTAACAACATGAATATTAGTTAAAGCATAAGCAAGGAAAGACAGTCAGTCTTGCCAACTCTCCAGTCTTCTGTTCAATTCAAACGAGGACGTCGACTCTCCGTTTCACATATCTCACGCTGTAAAACACAACAATAGTTTTAAATATAAGCGTTTTATGATAGTTGATACTCCTGAGTAGAAAATTACATAAGTATAATGCAAATCATATAGGTACTATCGAAACCATTTAACATATAGAGAAAAAACGATGGTTCAGGTACACTGTAAGTTTTAATTAATAATAGGCACATATAGGATACATTGTCTGATTTCCTCTTTTCTTGAAAACCCTTTCAGACATAATAATCAGCAGTACAGATGGATAACAGATGAAAAACAATGGTTAAATGGTTCATTAGCGGAGAAGAGCCGAGAGGCCCTTAATCAGCAATATTGATTTACAGTCTATGACCGTGGAGCAATAAAATGGAACAGCATCACTTAGGAGGCTAGCCAATAAAGAACTACTAAGGCACTGGAGACCCTATATTTATAATTAAAATTTTCTCTTTAAAACTTATAGCAACACGCAATTACACCGGGCGTGCGGTATGTAATTTATCAGAGCTTACCGACCATGGCTATGTTATTGACAAAAAAAGAAAAAATTCCCTATTGTAATATCAATGAAAAAATATACGTTCACATAAAACCAGCTGGAAAGGAAGATGGATTAATCATTCCAAAATGCCTTATTACCCAAGCATTTTATCATTTTCGAGGCCTTGTGATTGTAAAGGAAAGCCGTTTCTAGTAATTTAATTAATTATTTCGACAATCCGATTGTTTAATTTTAAAAAATCCAACCTGATTATGGGACATCGCATTAATGAAATGAACCGTTGTCCTATGAATTTTCGATGACCTTATCAAAAGAAAAAGATTATATTATTTATTTATACAAAACCATATTTTGTCCCGTCTCGCATGAAAAAGACAATTAAAAATAAAATAATTAATACAAAAAATGGTTCAAAATCGTAATGTTCTGCCAATATCTTCTCAAACCTCAAATATTTTATTTCCTGTGTATTTTGGAAGGATAGATCTATTTATTATAAATAATTTTGTTTGTTTGTTTAGTGAATTATTGTAGCAAAATTCTAGAATGGTAAAACCAGCTTTCGCAGAGTTGTCATATTTAAATAAAGTACAAAGAAACAAATAAAGACTTTTTTGAAAACATAATACTTTCTAGAACCCTTAAAACACTGTATCTTTGTATTTATCATAAGAATTAATTGTACAAACGCTTATTGGATTTTATTTAATTGCTTATCCCTATTTAATAATATAGAATTTTTTTAGCAGAATAAAGCAACCCGTAACTATAAAGTAATAACCTCAAATCGGTAAAAACTACTAAAAATTTCTTCTGTATCTCATATCGTTTTATTTTCTTAAGGTGTTTATAATTTATTTAAAAATTATATACAAAAGTAACAGCAAACAATTTATTATTTTTTTAGTATACAGAAATAGTTTTTGATCCATGGTCAGGTCAATGATGATGATCAATTAAAAAAAAGGTCGAAACCTTATTTAAAAAATACGTTTATTAAAAAGCAGAATTTCAAAAATAATTTTAAAAAATAAAAACGAATTTAAAAACCCTTACTACTACAGTGAAGAGATAACAACTAAAAATTAATCAACTCAGATCAAATCTTTCAACTTTCTCGCAAGGGAAAAAAAGATTTTCGGAGAGTTATTATATTCAAATTTATAAATAATAAAACGTCAAAAAAACCACAGTTAAATCAACAATAATTTAAAAATGAAACAAAAGAACATTGGCGGCTTCAATGGACCAAACAGTCCTAGAAGTTCTTCCGTATCAAGAGCACGACTGACCGATGGTCAACTCATCAAGCCATCTGAAACACAAGAGATCGTGCTCACCCGTCTCAGGATAGGCCATACCCGAGTGACGCACGGACACTTGCTTTTGTATAGTAATTTTGTATAATAATTGCAAAACCGCTTATTGGATTTTATTTAATTGCTTATCCCTATTTAATAATATAGAATTTTTTTAGCAGAATAAAGCAACCCGTAACTATAAAGTAACAACCTCAAATTGGTAAAAACTACTAAAAATTTCTTCTGTATCTCATATCGTTTCATTTGCTTAAGGTGTTGTTTAATTTATTTCACTTTATTTAAAAAATTGACTATATACAAAAGTAACAGCAAACTATTTATTATTTTTTTAGTCTACAGAAATAGTTTTTGATCCATGGTCAGGTCAATGATGATGATCAATTAAAAAAAAGGTCGAAACCTTATTTAAAAAATACCTTTATTAAAAAAAAAAGAGCATTAAAAAAAATAAAAATTAAAAACAAATTTAAAAACCCTTACCACCACCGTGATAACAACTAAAAATAAATCAACTCAGACCAAATCATTCAGCTTTCTAGCAAGGGAAAAAAAGATTTTTGGAGAGGTATTATATTAAAATTTATAAATAATAAAACGTCAAAAAAAAACAGTTAAATCAATAATAATTTAAAAATGAAACAAAAGAACATTGGCGGCTTCAATGGACCAAACAGTCATAGAAGTTCTTCCTTATCAAGAGCACAACTTGCTATCGTGCTCACCCGTCTCAGGATAGGCCATACCCGAGTGACGCACGGACACTTGTTTTTGTGGTCAAACCAGTGAGCATGGTAGCTGACTTAAAGATAGTCCTTGGGCACAAGAGTGGGTTTCGGTCCCCGTTCCAATTTTTAAGAGAAACGGGGGGTGTTTTCCTATCTGTAAATATTACACATAATTATTTTGCAGCTTTACAGTGTATATAATGTTTATGTGAGTACATGATTGTTTGTTTATGTGAATGAGTGAGACGGCCGATGGCCCCCTGCCATAAAAAAATAATTAATTAAAAAAATAATAAATAAAATTCTGTAATTCGAAGGTATTAAATATTTGTAGAAACATCCGAATTTGTTGAGATTTTTGATGTCACAACAAATAAACACTAATTTGATGATGATTTATGGATTATTTTTTCCTATTTCTGTCAGTATCGGAATGGTGTATTTGGTAAGCTTTTGAATGGAAAAGGAACAAAAAAATGAGAGCAATATTAATAGTAAATTTATTTGTATTTAGTTGAAGGTACCTAATATAAAAACGGGTTTGTAGAATATTACTATTATCTTCATTTTTCTATTTCTACTTGAATTAATTGTGGTAAAATTTACTTTCAAAATTAAAGGAAATTTAAAAAATATTAAAAGCAATGTTATGTACGTTTTGATTGATTTTTTATATAATTAAAATCCAATCTGAAGAACATTTCATTTAAAATTATTTATTTTGCTTTTTCTTTCTGTTTATGTTTGTATTGTATTTGTAGTTTTATTATTTCCGGTCGTGCAGCAATGTCTGAAAGATATCTTATTTTTTATCTAATAACATTAGATGTTTGAAAGATTTATTTTCCAAACAAGTTAATAGATTTAGCCTTCATGTTAAATTAAATTGAAATGGTACGCTTGTTTCTTCAAACTAGGTAAAGAACAAGTACGCTCACGGAGGGCTTAAGTACAAAACGGTGTCGTAAGCTGTTAGGACCGAGATGCAGAAGGATAATATTTCAAGTCCCGGCTTTAAATTAAAACGCTTTGACAGCAAAACCACCGAAAAACAAATTTTATCGCCGTCCTAAATCCCGAGGTTCACGTGGGCTTAAATCGGCACGCTGGCCGGACCGATAAATTTCGGAAAAGAACGGTCCGTACGTAACACAGAAGCCGCATTTCGATAATCGCGAAGATAACAAAGGACTGGTTAATCACAGGAGCCAATTAAATTTAATTAATTGATTCTATGAGAAATCATGAGCCCGGGTGGCTAATGAGCCAGCTTCAAACTTATGGTAATAGCGCCTCATAATTCTGTCCACGGTGGCCTAAGTGGTCCGTGGTATCGGATTATCGGTACACTCGAGGCGATCGTTGAGAAATATTATCTGATGATGTAACCGTCCCTATTGAAATATAACATATTTGAAACAATGCAAAGAATTGCAACAATAGGTAATTCATCCACTATAGATTTATTGGCAAACTATTAAAAAAAATTGTTGCTATTGCACCGTCAGAGATGCTAAGAAACTACATGATTTTCCGTCAAAAAATAATAAAACCTTGCATCATACCAATAGATTCTAGATGAAATGCTTTTGTTTTATTTTTGTGGAGAAGTAAAATGATAAATTACAGTCAATGTTCTGTATTTAAAATTGTCCTAAATAATCAGACCAAGTCGTCAAATCACCTCATCTGAAGGAAAATAGTATTTGCTGTGGGATTCTCATGTCGCTGAATATTGGTAAAATGATTATTTGATAATTTCAGAAAAAAAATTGTATTTTGAAATGTTGTAACCTTCACATAAATTATGATTTAGCTGGTTTGCACGAATATTAATTATTTAAAACGAAAAAATCATGTAGGTTTCCACGTTGTGTGGAGAGCTGATCACTGTAGAGCATGTAATAACAGATTGCAAAGAAAGGATCCATCCCGAATGACTCTTGCGCAGCCTTGACGTACAATAGCGGCACAGATCGCTGTTCAAATATCTCAGCGAGATAAATATTTTTAATTGTACATAGATCTTTGTACTCTCATGTGATAAGTGTTATTATTGGAACGAATGTATTTATTAGCGTGAATGGAGGGGGCACCTCCAGTACCCCTACGAATGTCGTCGGTTGGTGGTTTGAATGCTAACCAGTCTATCATGTTTTTATCTTGTCTCTATATTTCTGTGTATTTGTGTTTGTTGTGTTATTTAACCACAATTAACGAGGGCCTGAGGTACAGAGAGGCTAGCAATAAGATAAATTAAAGAGAGAGTATGTGTCCGGATTGCAGAGAAAGGATGCTCGATGTGTCCCACCTAATGAGGGAGTGGTGTTCGATGTAGAGAGATATGAGAATTGTGCTTGAGCAAGGACATAAGAATCTGGGTCCCCATTAAAATATAGAAATTTTTAGGCCCATAAAATTTTTTCGATTTTTGAGAAGTGATGGGAATATCTCATAGAAACGGCTATAATTCAAAAACGGCTAAAAGGATTTTAATGTCAAACATACCATTTGAAAGAAGAAGAACTTTTTAGCTTTTTAACGACGTAAGGTCCATTAAAATATAGGATACTCTTCGTAAAAACTGGTATGTTTGAAGTTAAAATCCTTTTAGTCATTTTTGAATTTTAGCTGTTTCAATCAGAATTCCGTTAACGAATTTTTAAA